>NC_045988.1:0-257500 GCF_010909765.2 Amblyraja radiata
ACGCAGATGTATCCAAATCAGGGATTTAAACCAACTGCAAAAACTACGGTACTTGGAAGGGCAGCATTAAGTAAAATGAGACATACCACAATATTAACTCTACAGTCCCTGTAACAGGAGCCACTACAACCGGGGAACATGGCTCTGTCCAAAGACAAAGTGCGGAGGCATTCAGCAGTTCAGCACAATCTGCCTGACTGCAAGTGGATGGACAGATGACACCTCAGGTCAGCAACCTTCCTCGGACTGATGAAAGAGAGTGAAAAGAGGCAGAGGCACGCAGGACAAAGCCAGCAAGGAAATAGGTGTAGCACATGAAGCGTGATGAGCATATGGATGGAGTGAGTGCCAAAGGGTTCAAGGTGAAAGGGACAAAATGCCAAATAAGGAGAGAACGGAATATGAAACCAGGAAAGATGGGTGGAAGGAATAGATGGAATATGGAACTCCTGTTTGAGAGATGAGCGTACAAGGACTAGTTAGTTGTATTTTCTTAGTTATTACTATTTAGTTATTATCATTATTTAGTTATTGTTATTTAGTTATTACTATTATTTAGTTATTGTTATTTAGTTATTACTTAGTTAATGAAGGGAAGTATGCTCATCTCTCAACTCCTTGTCCATATTTCCCTTTTAACTTCCAACCCCACCTCACCCTGGTTTGACATTCCACAGTTCTTGTCCTTATCCAACATGTTTGATCACTTTCACCTTCAGCCTTTGGCACTTACTCCATCCATTTGCCCATCACCCACTCACCTGTAATCCACCCATCACTTGTCAGGCAGTGCCCAACCCCCACCTCATTTCCAGCTCTCCCCCGTATTTCAGACTGAGAGCTCCCGACCCGATTAGTCATCTGTCCAATCCTTCAGAGGTTGTCAAACCCACCAAGTTCCTCCAGCACTGTGTATTTACTCACGATTCAAACATGGGGTGGCTCGTGTTGCGCAAAAAAAGCATGTTTGCAACACGAGGAATTTCATTTACCAGACACTCATACCAATAAAAAGCAACAGAACACAAAGTTCAAACTATTCCCTTCTTTGGTCTCCCGTGGTCTGGGGCCTCGAGCCTTCCGGTGACGGCACGATCTTGACTCCCGTAGCCAGCGGTCGGGCCGTCCGTGTCGGGGGTCCTGCATCGGGGGATTGAATCCAGGCACACTCGAGGTCTAGTCGAACCTTTTGCGTTCTTTGGAGCTTCCCGACATCGGTCTCTACCAGAGACTGCGAGCTCCTCGATGTTGAAGAAACAAATTTGGAAAAGTCAGCAATAATTTAAACACATTTATCCCATTTAACTGAGGAGGGTTAGAAATACGTACCTTATCTTCCTATGACATCCATAAAGACCAAATCCAGGTAGACTTGATGCTGAAAAATCAAATTAACATTTTAATGTTTGAAATGTTCCAACGTCCTTCTCTACAATTAGACAAAGTGCTGGAGTAACTCAGTGGGTCGGATAGTCCTGGCTGAGAAGATTCTAGTCCTCAAGGTAAAAACACTTGGACATGTGGACAATGCCTGGAGATGCATCTCCAACCAGGACCATTGTGTCTCTGCAGTCAGGACTCCCACAGGTTGGACCAATATTAAGGTAGTCTAATAGATTTAGACTACCTTAAGAGTTTAAGGTCTGAAGTGTCCCAACCCAGAATTACCAATCCATGTTCCCCAGCGATGTTGCTGCACCCATCGAGTTACTCCAGCACTGACACAATCTACAAGCACAGCAACACCCCAGTTACATCAAATACCCATTATATTTCACAAGTGTTCTCCCAACCTTGTTGCCCAATGTCTTACTCTCCACGTGGGCATTTAAACGTTAGATATAAACAAACATTCAGTGGTGTCCAGATGGTTAAAAAATACCTGGGAAAACCCCAACCCCCCCCAGAGCTTCAGTCAAAACTATTAAACTCTACGTTCCATGTAACAGGAGCCAACTACAACCGGGGAACATGGCTCTGTCCAAAGACAAAGTGCTGGAGGCATTCAGCAGTTCAGGCACAATCTGCCTGACTGCAAGTGGAATGGACAGATGACACCTCAGGTCAGCAACCTTCCTCAGACTGATGAAAGAGAGTGAAAAGAGGCAGAGGCATGCAGGACAAAGCCAGCAAGGAAATAGGTGGTACATGTGAGGCGTGATTAGCATATGGATGGAGTGAGTGCCAAGGGCTCAAGGTGAAAGGGACAACATGCCAAATAAGGAGAGAACGGAAATATGAAACTAGGAGAGATGAGTGGAAGGGATAGAGGGAGTATGGAACTGTTTGAGAGATGAGCGTACAGGAAAGGACTAGTTAGATGTTATTACTATTTAGTTGTATATAGTTATTATTTAATTATTACTCTTTAGTTATTACTATTTAGTTATAGTTATTTAGTTATGGTTATTTAGTTATGGTTATTTAGTTATTACTTAGTTAATGAAGGGAAGTATGCTCATCTCTCAACTGTCCCATATTTCCCTTTCATCTTCCAACCCCACCTCACCCTGGTTTGACATTTCACAGTTCTTGTCCTTATCTAACATGTTTTATCACTTCCACCTTCAGCCTTTGGCACTTACTCCATCCATTTGCCCATCACCCACTCACCTGTAATCCACCCATCACTTGTCAGGCAGTGCCCAACCCCCACCTCATTTCCAGCTCTCCCCCGTATTTCAGACTGAGAGCTCCCGACCCGATTAGTCATCTGTCCAATCCTTCAGAGGTTGTCAAACCCACCAAGTTCCTCCAGCACTGTGTATTTACTCACGATTCAAGCATGGGGTGGCTCGTGTTGCAAAAAAAGTATGTTTGCAACACGAGGAATTTCATTTACCAGACACTCATACCAATAAAAAGCAACAGAACACAAAGTTCAAACTCTTCCCTTCTTTGGTCTCCCGTGGTCTGGGGGCCTCGAGCCTTCCGTTGACGGGACGATCTTGACTCCCGTAGCCAGCGGTCGGGCCGTCCATGTCGGGGGTCCTGCATCGGGGGGTTGAATTCCAGCTCACTCGGGGTCTAGTTGAACCTTTTGCGTTCTTTGGGGCTTCCCGACATCGGTCTCTACCAGAGACTGCAAGTTCCTCGATGTTGAAGAAACAAATTTGGAAAAGCCATCAATAATTGAACACATTTATCCCATTAAACTGAAGAGGGTTAGAAATACATACCTTATCTCCAATGACATCCATAAAGACCAAATCCAGGTAGACTTGATGCTGAAAAATCAATTTAACATAACATTTTAATGTTTGAAATGTTCCAACGTCCTTCTCTACAATTAGACAAAGTGCTGGAGTAACTCAGTGGGTCGGACAGTCCTGGCTGAGAAGATTCTAGTCCTCAAGGTAAAAACACTTGGACATGTGGACAATGCCTGGAGATGCATCTCCAACCAGGACCATTGTGTCTCTGCAGTCAGGACTCCCACAGGTTGGACCAATATTAAGATAGTCTAATAGATTTAGACTACCTTAAGAGTTTAAGGTCTGAAGTGTCCCAACCCAGAATTACCAATCCATGTTCCCCAGCGATGTTGCTGCACCCATCGAGTTACTCCAGCACTGACACAATCTACAAGCACAGCAACACCCCAGTTACATCAAATACCCATTATATTTCACAAGTGTTCTCCCAACCTTGTTGCCCAATGTCTTACTCTCCACGTGGACATTTAAACGTTAGATATAAACAAACATTCAGTGGTGTCCAGATGGTTAAAAAATACCTGGGAAAACCCCAACCCCCCCAGAGCTTCAGTCAAAACTATTAAACTCTACGTTCCCTGTAACAGGAGCCAACTACAACCGGGGAACATGGCTCTGTCCAAAGACAAAGTGCTGGAGGCATTCAGCAGTTCAGGCACAATCTGCCTGACTGCAAGTGGAATGGACAGATGACACCTCAGGTCAGCAACCTTCCTCAGACTGATGAAAGAGAGTGAAAAGAGGCAGAGGCATGCAGGACAAAGCCAGCAAGGAAATAGGTGGTACATGTGAGGCGTGATTAGCATATGGATGGAGTGAGTGCCAAGGGCTCAAGGTGAAAGGGACAACATGCCAAATAAGGAGAGAACGGAAATATGAAACTAGGAGAGATGAGTGGAAGGGATAGAGGGAGTATGGAACTGTTTGAGAGATGAGCGTACAGGAAAGGACTAGTTAGATGTTATTACTATTTAGTTGTATATAGTTATTATTTAATTATTACTCTTTAGTTATTACTATTTAGTTATAGTTATTTAGTTATGGTTATTTAGTTATGGTTATTTAGTTATTACTTAGTTAATGAAGGGAAGTATGCTCATCTCTCAACTGTCCCATATTTCCCTTTCATCTTCCAACCCCACCTCACCCTGGTTTGACATTTCACAGTTCTTGTCCTTATCTAACATGTTTTATCACTTCCACCTTCAGCCTTTGGCACTTACTCCATCCATTTGCCCATCACCCACTCACCTGTAATCCACCCATCACTTGTCAGGCAGTGCCCAACCCCCACCTCATTTCCAGCTCTCCCCCGTATTTCAGACTGAGAGCTCCCGACCCGATTAGTCATCTGTCCAATCCTTCAGAGGTTGTCAAACCCACCAAGTTCCTCCAGCACTGTGTATTTACTCACGATTCAAGCATGGGGTGGCTCGTGTTGCAAAAAAAGTATGTTTGCAACACGAGGAATTTCATTTACCAGACACTCATACCAATAAAAAGCAACAGAACACAAAGTTCAAACTCTTCCCTTCTTTGGTCTCCCGTGGTCTGGGGCCTCGAGCCTTCCGTTGACGGGACGATCTTGACTCCCGTAGCCAGCGGTCGGGCCGTCCATGTCGGGGGTCCTGCATCGGGGGGTTGAATCCCAGCTCACTCGGGGTCTAGTTGAACCTTTTGCGTTCTTTGGGGCTTCCCGACATCGGTCTCTACCAGAGACTGCAAGTTCCTCGATGTTGAAGAAACAAATTTGGAAAAGCCATCAATAATTGAACACATTTATCCCATTAAACTGAAGAGGGTTAGAAATACATACCTTATCTCCAATGACATCCATAAAGACCAAATCCAGGTAGGCTTGATGCTGAAAAATCAATTTAACATAACATTTTAATGTTTGAAATGTTCCAACGTCCTTCTCTACAATTAGACAAAGTGCTGGAGTAACTCAGTGGGTCGGACAGTCCTGGCTGAGAAGATTCTAGTCCTCAAGGTAAAAACACTTGGACATGTGGACAATGCCTGGAGATGCATCTCCAACCAGGACCATTGTGTCTCTGCAGTCAGGACTCCCACAGGTTGGACCAATATTAAGGTAGTCTAATAGATTTAGACTACCTTAAGAGTTTAAGGTCTGAAGTGTCCCAACCCAGAATTACCAATCCATGTTCCCCAGCGATGTTGCTGCACCCATCGAGTTACTCCAGCACTGACACAATCTACAAGCACAGCAACACCCCAGTTACATCAAATACCCATTATATTTCACAAGTGTTCTCCCACCCTTGTTGCCCAATGTCTTACTCTCCACGTGGACATTTAAACGTTAGATATAAACAAACATTCAGTGGTGTCCAGATGGTTAAAAAATACCTGGGAAAACCCCAACCCCCCCAGAGCTTCAGTCAAAATTATTAAACTCTACGTTCCCTGTAACAGGAGCCAACTACAACCGGGGAACATGGCTCTGTCCAAAGACAAAGTGCTGGAGGCATTCAGCAGTTCAGGCACAATCTGCCTGACTGCAAGTGGAATGGACAGATGACACCTCAGGTCAGCAACCTTCCTCAGACTGATGAAAGAGAGTGAAAAGAGGCAGAGGCATGCAGGACAAAGCCAGCAAGGAAATAGGTGGTACATGCGAGGCGTGATTAGCATATGGATGGAGTGAGTGCCAAGGGCTCAAGGTGAAAGGGACAACATGCCAAATAAGGAGAGAACGGAAATATGAAACTAGGAGAGATGAGTGGAAGGGATAGAGGGAGTATGGAACTGTTTGAGAGATGAGCGTACAGGAAAGGACTAGTTAGATGTTATTACTATTTAGTTGTATATAGTTATTATTTAATTATTACTCTTTAGTTATTACTATTTAGTTATAGTTATTTAGTTATGGTTATTTAGTTATAACTCAGTTAATGAAGGGAAGTATGCTTATCTCTCAACTGTCCCATATTTCCCTTTTACCTTCCAACCCCACCTCACCCTGGTTTGACATTTCACAGTTCTTCTCCTTATCCAACATGTTTGATCACCTTCACCTTCAGCCTTTGGCACTTACTCCATCCATTTGCCCATCACCCACTCACCTGTAATCCACCCATCACTTGTCAGGCAGTGCCCAACCCCCACCTCATTTCCAGCTCTCCCCCGTATTTCAGACTGAGAGCTCCCGTCCCGATTAGTCATCTGACCAATCCTTCAGAGGTTGTCAAACCCATCAAGTTCCTCCAGCACTGTGTATCTACTCACGATTCAAGCATGGGGTGGCTCGTGTTGCAAAAAAAGTATGTTTGCAACACGAGGAATTTCATTTACCAGACACTCATACCAATAAAAAGCAACAGAACACAAAGTTCAAACTCTTCCCTTCTTTGGTCTCCCGCGGTCTGGGGCCTCGAGCCTTCCGTTGAGGGCACGATCTTGATTCCCGTATCCGGCGGTCGGGCCGCCCGTGTCGGGGGTCCTGCATCGGGAGGGTTGAATCCCAGCTCACTCGGGGTCTAGTCGAACCTTTTGCGTTCTTTGGGGCTTCCCGACATCGGTCTGTACCAGAGACTGCGAGCTCCTCGATGTTGAAGAAACAAATTTGGAAAAGCCATCAATAATTGAACACTTTAATCCAATTAAACTGAAGATGGTTAGAAATACGTACCTTATCTTCCTATGACATCCATAAAGACCAAATCAAGGAAGACTTGATGCTGAAAAATCAATTTAACATAACATTTTAATGTTTGAAATGTTCCAACGTCCGTCCCTACAATTAGACAAAGTGCTGGAATAACTCAGTGGGTCGGACAGTCCTGGGTGAGAAGATGCTAGTCCTCAAGGTAAAAACACTTGGACATGTGGACAATGCCTGGAGATGCATCTCCAACCAGAACCATTGTGTCTCTGCAGTCAGGACTCCCACAGGTTGGACCAATATTAAGGTAGTCCAATATATTTAGACTACCTTAAGAGATTAAGGTCTGACGAGTCCCAACCCAGAATTACCAATCCATGTTCTCCAGCGATGTTGCTGCACCCATCGAGTTGTTCCAGCACTGACACAATTTACAAGCACAGCAACACCCCAGTTACATCAAATACCCATTATATTTCACAAGTGTTCTCCCAACCTTGTTTCCCGATGCCTTACTCTTCACGTGGACATTTAAACGTTAGATATAAACAAACATTCAGTGGTGGCCAGATAGTTAAAAAAAATACCTGGAAAAACCCAACCCCCCACAGCTCCAGCCAAAAGTATTAAACTCTACTTTCCCTGTAACAGGAGCTAACTACAACCGGGGAACATGGCTCTGTCCAAAGACAAAGTGCTGGAGGCATTCAGCAGTTCAGGCACAATCTGCCTGACTGCAAGTGGCTTGGACAGATGACACCTCAGGTCAGCAACCTTCCTCAGACTGATGAGAGTGAAAAGAGGCAGAGGCACGCAGGACAAAGCCAGCAAGGAAATAGGTGGTACACGTGAGGAGTGATGAGCATATGGATGGAGCGAGTGCCAAAGGCTCAAGGTGAAAGGGACAAAATGCCAAATAAGGAGAGAACGGAAATATGAAACTAGGAGAGATGGGTGGAAGGGATAGAGGGAATATGGAACTCCTGGTTGAGAGATGAGCGTACAAGGACCAGTTAGTTGCTATTACTTAGTTATTCCTATTTGGTGGTATTTAGTTATTACTATTTAGTTATCACTGTTTAGTTATTACCATTATTTAGTTATTACTTAGTTAATGAAGGGAAGTATGCTCATCTCTCAACTCTTTGTCCATATTTCCCTTTTACCTTCCAACCCCACCTCACCTTTGTTTTACATTTCACAGTTCTTGTCCTAATCCAACATGTTTTACCTCTTTCACCTTCAGCCTTTGGCACTTACTCTATCCATTTGCCCATCATCCACTCACCTGTAATCCACCCATCCCTTGTCAGGCAGTGCCCAACCCCCACCTCATTTCCAGCTCTCCCCCGTATTTCAGACTGAGAGCTCCCGACCCGATTAGTCATCTGTCCATTCCTTCAGGGGTTGTCAAACCCACCAAGTTCCTCCAGCACTGTATATATACACACTCACGATTCAAGCATGGGTGGCTCGTGTTGCAAAAAAGTATGCTTTCCAACACGAGGAATTTCATTTACGAGACACTCATAACAATAAAAAGCAACAGAACACAAGGTTCAAACTCTTCCCTTATTTGGCCTCGAGCCTTCCGTTGACGGCACGATCTTGACTCCCGTAGCCGGCGGTCGGGCCGTCTGTGTTTGGGAGGTCTTGCACCGGGGGTTGAATCCCAGCTCAGTCGGGATCTAGTCGAACCTTTTGCGTTCTTTGGCGCTTCCCGACATCGGTCTGTACCAGAGACTGCAAGTTCCTCGATGTTGAAGTAACAAATTTGGAAAAGCCATCAATAATGTAACACATTTATCCCATTAAACTGAAGATGGTTAGAAATACGTACCTTATCTTCCTATGACATCCATAAAGACCAAATCAAGGAAGACTTGATGCTGAAAAATCAAATTAACATAACATTTTGATGTTTGAAATGTTCCAACGTCCTTCTCTACAATTAGACAAAGTGCTGGAGTAACTCAGTGGGTCGGACAGTCCTGGGTGAGAAGATGCTAGTCCTCAAGGTAAAAACACTTGGACATGTGGACAATGCCTGGAGATGTATCTTCAACCAGAACCATTGTGTCTCTGCAGTCAGGACTCCCACAGGTTGGACCAATATTAAGGTAGTCCAATATATTTAGACTACCTTAAGAGATTAAGGTCTGAAGAGTCCCAACCCAGAATTCCCAATCCATGTTCTCCAGCGATGTTGCTGCACCCATCGAGTTGTTCCAGCACTGACACAATTTACAAGCACAGCAACACCCCAGTTACATCAAAGACCCATTATATTTCACAAGTGTTCTCCCAACCTTGTTGTCCTTATCCAACATGTTTTACCTCTTTCACCTTCAGCCTTTGGCACTTACCCCATCCATTTGCCCCTCACCCACTCACCTGTAATCCACCCATCGCTTGTCAGGCAATGCCCAACCCCCACCTCATTTCCAGCTCTCCCCCGTATTTCAGACTGAGAGCTCCCGACCCGATTAGTCATCTGTCCATTCCTTCAGGGGTTGTCAAACCCACCAAGTTCCTCCAGCACTGTGTATATACACACACTCACGATTCAAGCATGGGTGGCTCGTGTTGCAAAAAAAGTATGCTTTCCAACACGAGGAATTTCATTTACGAGACACTCATACCAATAAAAAGCAACAGAACACAAAGTTCAAACTCTTCCCTTCTTTGTCCTCGAGCCTTCCGTTGACGGCACGAGCTTGACTCCCGTAGCCGACGGTCGGGCCGTCTGTGTTTGGGAGGTCCTGCACCGGGGGTTGAATCCCAGCTCAGTCGGGATCTAGTCGAACCTTTTGCGTTCTTTGGCGCTTCCCAACATCGGTCTGTACCAGAGACTGCAAGTTCCTCGATGTTGAAGAAACAAATTTGGAAAAACCATCAATAATGTAACACATTTATCCCATTAAACTGAAGATGGTTAGAAATACGTACCTTATCTTCCTATGACATCCATAAAGACCAAATCATATAACCATATAACCATACAACAATTACAGCACGGAAACAGGCCATCTCGGCCCTACAAGTCCGCGCCGAACAATTTTTTTCCCTTAGTCCCACCTGCCTGCACTCATACCATAACCCTCCATTCCCTTCTCATCCATATGCCTATCCAATTTATTCTTAAATGATACCAACGAACCTGCCGCCACCACTTCCACTGGAAGCTCATTCCACACCGCTACCACTCTCCGAGTAAAGAAGTTCCCCCTCATGTTACCCCTAAACTTCTGCCCCTTAATTCTGAAGTCATGTTCTGAAATCAAGGAAGACTTGATGCTGAAAAAGCAAATTAACATAACATTTTGATGTTTGAAATGTTCCAACGTCCTTCTCTACAATTAGACAAAGTGCTGGAGTAACTCAGTGGGTCGGACAGTCCTGGGTGAGAAGGTGCTAGTCCTCAAGGTAAAACACTTGGACATGTGGACAATGCCTGGAGATGTATCTCCAACCAGAACCATTGTGTCTCTGCAGTCAGGACTCCCACAGGTTGGACCAATATTAAGATAGTCCAATATATTTAGACTACCTTAAGAGATTAAGGTCTGAAGAGTCCCAACCCAGAATTACCAATCCATGTTCTCCAGCGATGTTGCTGCACCCATCGAGTTGTTCCAGCACTGACACAATTTACAAGCACAGCAACACCCCAGTTACATCAAAGACCCATTATATTTCACAAGTGTTCTCCCAACCTTGTTGCCCGATGCCTTACTCTTCACGTGGACATTTAAACGTTAGATATAAACAAACATTCAGTGGTGGCCAGATAGTTAAAAAAAATACCTGTAAAAACCCAACCCCCCAGAGCTCCAGTCAAAAATATTAAACTCTACTTTCCCTGTAACAGGAGCCAACTACAACCGGGGAACATGGCTCTGTCCAAAGACAAAGCGCTGGAGGCATTCAGCAGTTCAGGCACAATCTGCCTGACTGCGTGGATTGGACAGATGACATCTCAGGTCAGCAACCTTCCTCAGACTGATGAAAGGGAGTGAAAAGAGGCAGAGGCACGCAGGACAAAGCCAGCAAGGAAATAGGTGGTACACGTGAGGAGTGATGAGCATATGGATGGAGCGAGTGCCAAAGGCTCAAGGTGAAAGGGACAAAATGCCAAATAAGGAGAGAATGGAAATATGAAACTAGGAGAGATGGGTGGAAGGGATAGAGGGAATATGGAACTCCTGGTTGAGAGATGAGCGTACAAGGATCAGTTAGTTGCTATTACTTAGTAATTCCTATTTGGTGGTATTTAGTTATTACTATTTAGTTATCACTGTTTAGTTATTACCATTATTTAGTTATTACTTAGTTAATGAAGGGAAGTATGCTCATCTCTCAACTCTTTGTCCATATTTCCCTTTTACCTTCCAACCCCACCTCACCCTTGTTTTACATTTCACAGTTCTTGTCCTTATCCAACATGTTTTACCTCTTTCACCTTCAGCCTTTGGCACTTACTCCATCCATTTGCCCATCACCCACTCACCTGTAATCCACCCATCACGTGTCAGGCAGTGCCCAACCCCCACCTCATTTCCAGTTCTCCCCCGTATTTCAGACTGAGAGCTCCCGACCCGATTAGTCATCTGTCCATTCCTTCAGGGGTTGTCAAACCTACCAAGTTCCTCCAGCACTGTATATATACACACTCACGATTCAAGCATGGGTGGCTCGTGTTGCAAAAAAAAGTATGCTTTGCAACACGAGGAATTTCATTTACGAGACACTCATACCAATAAAAAGCAACAGAACACAAAGTTCAAACTCTTCCCTTCTTTGGCCTCGAGCCTTCCGTTGACGGCACGATCTTGACTCCCGTAGCCGGCGGTCGGGCCGTCTGTGTTTGGGAGGTCCTGCACCGGGGGTTGAATCCCAGCTCAGTCGGGATCTAGTCGAACCTTTTGCGTTCTTTGGCGCTTCCCGACATCGGTCTGTACCAGAGACTGCAAGTTCCTCGATGTTGAAGAAACACATTTGGAAAAGCCATCAATAATGTAACACATTTATCCCATTAAACTGAAGATGGTTAGAAATACGTACCTTATCTTCCTATGACATCCATAAAGACCAAATCAAGGAAGACTTGATGCTGAAAAATCAAATTAACATAACATTTTGATGTTTGAAATGTTCCAACGTCCTTCTCTACAATTAGACAAAGTGCTGGAGTAACTCAGTGGGTCGGACAGTCCTGGGTGAGAAGATGCTAGTCCTCAAGGTAAAAACACTTGGACATGTGGACAATGCCTGGAGATGTATCTCCAACCAGAACCTTTGTGTCTCTGCAGTCAGGACTCCCACAGGTTGGACCAATATTAAGGTAGTCCAATATATTTAGACTACCTTCAGAGATTAAGGTCTGAAGAGTCCCAACCCAGAATTACCAATCCATGTTCTCCAGCGATGTTGCTGCACCCATCGAGTTGATCCAGCACTGACACAATTTACAAGCACAGCAACACCCCAGTTACATCAAAGACCCATTATATTTCACAAGTGTCCTCCCAACCTTGTTGCCCGATGCCTTGCTCTTCACGTGGACATTTAAACGTTAGATATAAAACAAACATTCAGTGGTGGCCAGATAGTTCAAAAAAATACCTGGAAAAACCCAACCCCCCAAAGCTCCAGTCAAAAATATTAAACTCTACTTTCCCTGTAACAGGAGCCAACTACAACCGGGGAACATGGCTCTGTCCAAAGACAAAGTGCTGGAGGCATTCAGCAGTTCAGGCACAATCTGCCTGACTGCAATGGATTGGACAGATGACACCTCAGGCCAGCAACCTTCCTCAGACTGATGAAAGAGAGTGAAAAGAGGCAGAAGCACGCAGGACAAAGCCAGCAAGGAAATAGGTGGTACACGTGAGGAGTGATGAGCATATGGATGGAGCGAGTGCCAAAGGCTCAAGGTGAAAGGGACAAAATGCCAAATAAGGAGAGAATGGAAATATGAAACTAGGAGAGATGGGTGGAAGGGATAGAGGGAATATGGAACTCCTGGTTGAGAGACGAGCGTACAAGGACCAGTTAGTTGCTATTACTTAGTTATTCCTATTTGGTGGTATTTAGTTATTACTATTTAGTTACCACTGTTTAGTTATTACCATTATTTAGTTATTACTTAGTTAATGAAGGGAAGTATGCTCATCTCTCAACTCTTTGTCCCGACCCGATTAATGCATTTCGTTGTCTCTGTACTGTACACTGACAATGACAATTAAAATTGAATCTGAATCTTTGTCCATATTTCCCTTTTACCTTCCAACCCCACCTCACCCTGGTTTTACATTTCACAGTTCTTATCCTTATCCAACATGTTTTACCTCTTTCACCTTCAGCCTTTGGCACTTACTCCATCCATTTGCCCATCACTCACTCACCTGTAATCCACCCATCACTTGTCAGGCAGTGCCCAAACCCCACCTCATTTCCAGCTCTCCCCCGTATTTCAGACTGAGAGCTCCCGACCCGATTAGTCATCTGTCCATTCCTTCAGGGGTTGTCAAACCCACCAAGTTCCTCCAGCACTGTATATATACACACTCACGATTCAACCATGGGTGGCTCGTGTTGCAAAAAAGTATGCTTTCCAACACGAGGAATTTCATTTACGAGACACTCATACCAATAACAAGCAACAGAACACAAAGTTCAAACTCTTCCCTTCTTTGGCCTCGAGCCTTCCGTTGACGGCACGATCTTGACTCCTGTAGCCGGCAGTCGGGCCGTCTGTGTCTGGGAGGTCCTGCACCGGGGGTTGAATCCCAGCTCACTCGGGGTCTAGTCGAACCTTTTGCGTTCTTTGGAGCTTCCTGACATTGGTCTCCACCAGACACTGCGAGCTCCTTGATGTTGAAGAAACAAATTTGGAAAAGCCATCAACAATTTAACACATTTATCCCATTAAACTGAAGATGGTTAGAAATACGTACCTTATCTTCCTATGACATCCATAAAGACCAGATCCAGGAAGACTTGATGCTGAAAAATCTAATCAAATTATCATTTTAATGTTTGAAATGTTCCTACATCCTTCTCTACAATTAGACAAAGTGCGGGAGTAACTCAGTGGGTCGGACAGTCCTGGGTGAGAAGATTCTAGTCCTCAAGGTAAAAACACTTGGACATGTGGACAATGCCTGGAGATGTATCTCCAACCAGGACCATTGTGTCTCTGCAGTCAGGACTCCTACAGGTTGGACCAATATTAAGGTAATCCAATATATTTAGACTAAAATTCTTAAGGGTCTGAAGAGTCCCAATCCAGAATTACCAATCCATATTCTCCAATGATGTTGCTGCACCCATCGAGTTGCTCCAGCACTGACACAATTTACAAGCACAGCAACACCCCAGTTACATCAAATACACATTATATTTCACAAATGTTCGCGCAACCTTGTTGCCTGGTGCAGTACTCTACACGTGGACATTGAAACGTTATATATAAACAAACATTCAGTGGTGCCCAGGTGGTTCAAAATACCTGGAAAATCTCAAACCCCCCCCCCCAGATCTTCAGTCAAAAATTGCCGAGTCAGGGTGGAAAGGCCAAGAGCAGAGCCAAGGAGCGGCAAGGACGAGAGTAGAACCGAGAGTACTGAGGAAATGGATTGTAACAATGTAGATGCAGCCAAATGTATGGTGAGACAACGAGCTGGAGTAACTCAACGGGTCAGGCAGCATCTCTGGTGAGAAGGAACAGGTGGCGTTTCGGGACGAGACCATCATTCAGACCCCATAATGTTCAATGCATTTGCTAATCAAGAATCTATCTCCACCTTATAAATATCCATCGACAGCCTCAACAGCCCTCTGTAGCAGTGAATTCTACAGATTTACCACCCTCCGACTAAAGAAATTCCCCACTGTGCAGTATGCGGTGCAATGCCGTAAGTGTGTGGACAAAAAGATCTGTCTACGTTCTACAGAGATGCTGCCTGACCAGAGTCTAACTAGAACTTTGTCCACATGGCAGATGGATCTGCAGTGCAGCGGATCACCACACGGTGGGAGTGTTGACCACAAACTGGATGGGTCTGCAGTGCAGTGGATCACCACACGGTGGGAGTGTTGACCACATATCAGATGGACCTGCAGTGCAGCAGATCACCACACGGTGGGAGTGTTGACCACAAACTGGATGGGTCTGCAGTGCAGCAGATCACCACAAATTCACTGCACATTGGGAGTGCTGTCTACAAATTAGATTTAATTGTTCTCTTTTCTGCAAAATGGTTCTTCATTGCTTTGTAACCAGTTTCATTTCCCCATAATGCACCCATTGCCCAGATTCCAAAGTTTGTAAAATCCCTGAAACCAGGGAAGATTTGGGATGAAAATAAAGGAACTGCAGATGCTGGTTTACAAAAAAAATAAAGACAGTGCTGGAGTAACTCAGCAGGTCTGGCTGCATCTGTGGAGAACATGGATAGGTGACATTTCACTGAGTGCTGGAGTAACTCAGCGGGTCAGGCAGCATCTGTGGAGAACATGGATAGGTGACGTTTCACAGAGTGCTGGAGTAACTCAGAGGGTCAGGCAGCATCTGTGGAGAACATTGATAGGTGACGTTTCACAGAGTGCTGGAGTAACTCAGCGGGTCAGGCAGCATCTGTGGAGAACATGGATAGGTGACGTTTCACAGAGTGCTGGAGTAACTCAGAGGGTCAGGCAGCATCTGTGGAGAACATGGATAGGCGGCGTTTCACAGAGTGCTGGAGTAACTCAGCAGGTCAGGCACAATCTGTGGAGAACATGGATGGTGACGTTTCAGAACAGGACCTTTCTTCACATTGTACTAAAATAAATGCATTAAGACCAACTAAAGTGTGGAAACAGGCCCTCTGGTCCACTAAGTCAGTACAATCCAGCAATCATCCCGTACGCTAGCACTATCCTACACACTAGGGACAGTTTACTGAAACCAATTACCTGCAAATCTGAATGTCTTTGGTGATGGAAGCCAGAACACTTGGAGAAAACCCACATGGTCACAGGCAGAACATACAAACTATACAGCAACACATGTTGTCAGTGTCTTTGATGGTGTTGGATGCCAGAACACCTGGAGAAAACCAACATGGTCACAGGCAGAACATACAAACAACACATGTTGGCAGGATTGAACCCAGGTCTCTGTCGCTGTGAGGCAGCAACTCTACCACTGTGCTGCCCAATCATTCCCCCAAACACTGAAACCCAAGAGAGGTTTTGAAACAGGGGCCTTCCCTTAAAGTAATCTCCAGAAAGACTAGATCCCGAGAGCTAACAAAGATGTACAAAACAGTCAAATTAATACACCACAAATATTAAACTCTACTTTCCCTGTAACAAGAGCCAACTACAACCAGGGAACATGGCTCTGTCCAAAGACAAAGTGCTGGAGGCATTCAGCAGTTCAGGCACAATCTGCCTGACTGCAAGTGGAATGGACAGATGACACCTCAGGTCAGCAACCTTCCTCAGACTGATGAAAGAGAGTGAAAAGAGGCAGAGGCACGCAGGACAAAGCCAGCAAGTAAATAGGTGGTACATGTGAGGCGTGATGAGCATATGGATGGAGTGAGTGCTAAAGGCTCAAGGCTCAAGGGACAAAATGCCAAATAAGGAGAGAATGGAAATATGAAACTAGGAGAGATGGGTGGAAGAGATAGAGGGAATATGGGACTGTTTGAGAGATGAGTGTACAGTGGAAGGGAAAGAACCAGTGTTAGTTGGTTAGTTAGTGTGTTAATTAGTTAGTCAATTAACTAGTTAGTCAGGCAATAGTTAGTCAGGCATAGATATCAGTCAATAGATAGTCAGTCAATATTAGTCAGTCATTAGTGGGGGGAGGGGGGGGGGTGAAGGGAGTACACTCATCTCTCAACTTCTTGTCCCATATTTCCCTTTTACCTTCCCAACCCACCACCCTGGCTTTACATTTCACAGTTCTTGTCCTTATCCAACACTTTTTATCACTTTCCACCCGTTGTCACTTACTCCACCCATCTGCCCATCACTCACTCACCTGTATCCACCCATCTGCCCATCCACCCACTCACCTGTAACCCACCCATCACCTGTCAGGCAGTGCCCACCCCCACCTAATTTCCAGCTTTCTCCTGTATCGAGTCTGAAGGCTCCCGACCTGATTAGTCATCTGTCCATTTCTTCAGATGCGCCTGACCCACCAGTTCCTCCAGCACTGTTGTTTATGCTTAAGATTCCAGCGCACCGAATTGAAAGAACCGTGAATAAAAAAAGAGTGTGGAAACTGGCCGTCTGGCCCAGCGAGTCTGCACAATCCAGTGATCACCCCATACACTAGCACTATCCTACACACTAGAGACAGTTTACTAAAACCAATTAACCTACAAATCTCTGAGCCAGCCTACAGATGCTGCCTGACCCATCGAGTTCCTCCAACTCTGCTTTTATTGCTAAAGATCCAGCATCCTGAATTATAAAACCCTTGACCAAAATTAAATAGGAAACACCATTGTTAATCTTTCAAAAACTTATCCCCACTGAAACCAAAAGAGGGATTGAAACAGGGGCCTTACCTTCACACCATCTCCATGAAGATCAAATCCAGATAGACTGGATAAGGTTGCAGGAACGTTAAGGGCGTGCAGCAGTTCACAATATCAGAGGAACCCGACCACAACAGACCAGACTCTACTTTAACCGACAAAAACATTAAATGAAACTTGTGTATCAGGAGAACAGCAATGGGGAAGAAGTTTATTCCATCTTACGCCAACATTTGGCAGAACGGGAAGAGACAGTCTAACCCCAGCAGACACTTCCAGCAGCACAGGTCCAGTCCTTGGAGATCCTGGGTGGAAACAAATACAAATTATTCAGAGCAAACAGATTGCAGCAGCACAGACACTCGCCAAACCAAATATAGATTTAGACCAACTCTAAAGAACTACAGTAGGGTGAATGGAAGGGGCAGGATTAGTAAATTGTAATAAGACTCAAGAGCCATGACTATTAAACTCAAATTCCCTCAGATAACTTTAACCAAGGAATAACTAGGTCACAAACTGTGCTGGAGGTACTCAGTGGGTCAGGCACCACCTGCCCGACTGCAAAGGAATGGACAGATGTTTCAGATCAGGACCTTTCTTCAGACTCATGGAGTTGAGAGAAAGCTGGAAAGAGATGGGAGCAGGACAAAGCCTGGTGAGTGATGCTGGATACAGTTGGGGGCTGATTAGCAGATAGGGGAGTAGTGATAAAGGCTAGAGGTGAAGAGGAGACAAGTTTCAGACAAGAAGAGGTGTGACATGCAAAGCCAGAGAGAGGGATCTGGGAAAGAGGGGAATGTGGGACAGGGATGAGCGTACATTAGAGGAGAAAGGAGTAGGGTGAACGGAGTGTTGAGTGAGGTGCACACCAGGGTGGGGAGTGTAGGGAAAGAGGGGGTGTCCCTTCATCAGTACACTCATCCCCAAATCACATTCCCTTTTATCCCTTCTGGTCCCATTGCACCCGTCCCATTGCACCCGGATACCTGGCCCATTGCACCCGGTCCATTGCACCCGGCCCATTGCACCCGGCCCATTGCACCCGGCCCATTGCACCCGGCCCATTGCACCCGGCCCATTGCACCCGGCCCATTACACCCGGATACCCGGCCCATTGCACCCGGCCCATTGCACCAGGATACCCAGCCCATTTCACCCGGCCCATTGCACCCGGCCCATTGCACCGGCATTCCTCGCTCCAACTTTACATTTCACACCTCTGGAATGTTTTGTCATCTTTTCACCTCTAGCCTTTGTCCTTTTCTCCACCATCTGCCCATCATCCCTTCACCTGTATCCACCCACCACTTGCCAAGCTTTGCCCCATTTCCCTTTTCCAACCTTCTCCCTCTACTCCAGTCTGAAGGCTTCCAAGCTGATAAGTCATCTGCCAATTTCCTCTACAGATGTTGCCTGACCCGCTGAATTCTGCCAGCACTGTTTATTTGTTCCATGGCATGGCCAAAACCCAGAATAAATCCCTGTTAGGGCGAAGGCCAAGACAATGAGGAAGTGGGGAGCCTAATGAAGGCGTGGATTTGGACAAGGGTAATGATCACATGGGCCAGACCAAAGTGGCCGTTCCCCAGTCAAGACCTCAGATTGGACGAGTCATCAGGTCACCGTATCCTCAAGCACAAGTACACACCAGGCAAACTCCAGAGACAGAAGGCAGCGCCATCCAGTCAAGTGGTGTCAGGAGAAGGTGACCACCCCCCCCCCCCCATACATCCCCCTCACTGACCCCACCCTGGAAGGTGATCACTGGTATCATGCTGGCGGAGGGGAATCCAACACATTGGCATGTGGAACCAATAACTCACCCCCATACATCCCCCTCACTGTCCCCACCCCCCCCATACATCCCCCACCCCCCACACATCCCCCTCACTGTCCCCACCCCCCACACATCCCCCTCACTGTCCCCACCCCCCACACATCCCCCTCACTGTCCCCACCCCCCACACTGTCCCCACCCCCCACACACACATCCCCATCATTGACCCCACCCTGGAAGGTGATCACTGGTATCATGCTGGCGGAGGGGAATCCAACACATTGGCATGTGGAACCAACATCTCACCCCCATACATCTCCCTCCCTGTCCCCACTCATTCCCCTCACTGTCCCCACCCCCCATACATCCCCCTCACTGTCCGCACCCCCCATACATCCCCCTCACTGTCCACACCCTGACCAACAGCCCCAGGTACAGGCAGAAACTCACTACCAAATAGAGACACAAGTACATACCAGTGGTCCCTGTTAAACTCCTTCAAGTAGGCCCAGACCACAACTTTAGTGAATAAACCCTAATGAGGGGAAGGGGCAATATAATCTTTAAACTAAAGTGGGCCCCTAGCTGAGACAGGTCGAGCCAATTAGAGAAAACAATTGTTAATCTTTCCCAAGCCTTCATCCACACTGAAGCCCAAGAGAAGGTTCTAAACAGGGGCCTTACCTTTGTACCAACTCCATAATCATATTCACATAGAACAAGTTATATACAAAACAAACCAATGTCACGTTAGTGATTTGTAGTCTGCTGACATCCTCCTTCACACTGGACACCTAGAGAGGAAGAGATTCCAATTGAAATTAAATGTCATGAGAAACAGGATCAGCCATTGAAAGGATTGTAGTGAACCCTACAGGGTAGCAGAATACATTGACTACTGTAATTCACTGGCACAACAACATGCCAGCTTTGTTGAAGAGCAGCACAGTGGCACAGCGGTAGAGTTGTTGCCTTACAGCGCCAGAGACACGGGTTCTGTACGGAGTTTGTACGTTCTCCCAGTGACCAAGTGGGTTTTCTCAGATCTTCATTTTCCCCCCACTATCCAAAGATGTGCAGGTTTGTAAGTTAATTGACTTGGTATAAATGTAACATTGTCCCTAGCGTGTGTAGGATAGTGTTAATGTGTAGGGATCGCTGGTCAGTGCTGACTCGGTGGGCCAAAGGGCCTGTTTCCGCACTGTGTCTATAAATGTGAAACTTACCATGTCACATGAAGTGTTCTCCCCCACACTGACCCAGATACCATTCCCTTTACCATGGACATTGAAACCCTGTGCACAAACAGAAACAGATAGGAGCATACAGGCAGTTCAAATATCTGGAGAAACACATCATGACAAACCAGATACTACTTTAACCGACAAATAAATACTTTGAATTAAATGAGACGTACAAGTAAAGGAACAGTAGTGACGTTTGGCCCAGTTTATGCAACATTTGGCAGAATGGGGAAGATAGTCTAACCCTGGCAGACTCTTCCAGCATCAGAGGACCCAGTCTTTGGAGATACTGGGTGGAAACTAACACTAATTGGTCACACCTTTAGAAAGGAGCAGAGAGGAGAGGAAATGGATTCAGGCAACAGACAAACATACTAAACCAAATATAGATTTAGACCAATTGCAAACAAAGCTACAGTTGGGTGAATGGAAGGGGCAAGATTACTTAATTGTAATGATTTAAACACAAGTGTCATCAACATTAAACTACTTTCTCTGCAACAGGAGGTAACTAGGATTACTTTAACCAGGGGATGTAACCTGGTCTAAAACAAAGTGCTGGAGCTACTCAGTGGGTCAGGCACCATCTGCATGCCTGCAAAGGGAATGGACAGATGTTTCAGGTTGGGATCCTTCTTCAGACTGATGGAGTAGGGCAGAGAAAGTGGAAGTGAAACTAACATTAATTAGTCACCTTCACAAAAGAGCAGAGAGGAGAGGAAATGGATTCTGGCAACAAACACACTCAAATGAAATGTAGATTTGGACCAATTCCAAAACTACAGTCGGGTGAATGACAGGATTGATAATTTGTAATGAGACTTCAAGTGTCATCAACATTAAACTACTTTCCCTGCAACAGCAGCCAACTAGGATTACTTTAACCAGGGAATGTAACCTGGTCCAAAACAAAGTGCTGGAGGTACTTGGCAGATCAGGCACCATCTACCCGACCACAAAAGGAATGGACAGATGCTGCCGTTTCCTGTTGGGACCCTTTCAGACTGATGGAGTCGGGCAGAGAAAGTGGGAAAGAGGTGGGAGCAGGACAAAGCCTGTTATGTGATTTGTGGATACAGGGGAGAGGGGGTGATGGGTGGTGACATTGGCTCGAGGTGACAAGGAGACAAAAGATGCAACAGATGAGAAGAGTGAAACGTAAAGCTGGAGGGAGGGATACGGGTGGAAGGGGATAGAGTGAAATATGAGACTGGTTTGGGAGGCGAGCATACAGAGGGAAGGAGCAGAGTGACCAAAGTGTTGAGGGAAGTGTTCACACCAGGGTGGGGGTGCAGGGAAAGAGGGGGTGCCCATCACCAGTGTGGGGGGGGGGGGGGAGAGGAAAGAGAGGGTTCCATCACCAGGGTGGGGGAGGTGCAGGGAAAGAGGGGGTTCCCATCACCAGACCCAATTAGGGAATATAATTAGGTCTAAAAACAAAGAGCAGGCGGTACTCAGCAGATGAGGCAGATCTTTGTCACTACAAAGTGAATGGACAAGCATCATTTAGATCAGGACCCTTCTTCAGATTGAAGATGTAGATGGGGAGAATGCTGAAGAGATGAGGTGGGTCAAACCCTTGCAACTGGTAGATGGATATAGGAACCCTATCCATGTTCTCCACAGATGCTGCCTGACCCGCTGAGTTACTACAACACTGTCTTTTGAGCGAGTTTACGCAAATATCTCTACAACAGTCTGTCCTGCCCAAAGCTCAATGAATGACCACTCCACACATCACAGATTCCTTTCACCTGAAAATCCTTCATAAGAATTCATGATAAACAAGCTGTGATTAGGGTAGTTAACATTAACCATTTCACACACGTGGTTAACAACTAATTGATTGATTTGATTTGATTCAACTTTATTGTCATTGCACAAATACGAGTACAGGTACAACAAAATGCAGTTTAGCATCTAATCAGAGTGCAAGGTAGTAAAAATACTGGTTAAAACAATATGTGCAATATGGATGAACTAAACTAGTACATAGGCAATGAATATATACAGATAAAAGAGTATAAAGATAGCTAGCGTTGGGACTGCGAGTTCAGCAGGGTAATGGTGTTTTGGAAAAAGCTGTTCCTTAGCCTACTTGTGCGAGACCCGAGGCTCCTGTACCGCCTCCCTGATGGGAGGAGGGCAAATAGTCCATGGTTAGGGTGAGAGGGGTCCTTAATGATTTTCCCAGCCCGTCTCAGACACCGTTTGCGGTGGAGGGCATCCATGGCAGGGAGCGGGGCACCGATGATGTGCTGAGGGGTTTTCACCATCCGTTGCAGTGCCTTCCTGTCAGCAGTTGTGCAGCTGCTGTACCATACCGTGAAGCAGGTGGTCAGGATGCTTTCAATGGTACAGCGGTAGAAGTTGGACATGATCTGGGGGGGGGGGGGGCGGGAAAACAGGTGAACTTTCTTAAGCCTCCTCAGAAAGTAAAGACGCTGCCGCGCCTTTTGATCAGTTTGGTGGTATTGAGGGACCAGGGCAGATCCTCTGAGATATGTACCCCGAGGAATTTGTAGTTGGAGACGCGCTCCACCTCAGTCCCGTTCATGTGGATGGGGGTATGTCTGCCACCTCTGGTCTTCCTGAAGTCAACGATGAATTCCCTCGTCTTCTTTGAGTTGAGGACGAGGTTATTATTGGTACACCAAGCTGCCAGGTTCTGGACCTCCTCCCTGTAGGCCGATTCGTTATTGTCCCTGATCAGTCCTACCACCGTGGTGTCATCGGCAAATTTTATGACGCCGTTGGAGCCATACATAGGGACGCAGTCATGGGTGAAGAGAGAGTAGAGGAGAGGGCTGAGCACACAGCCCTGTGGCACGCCAATGGCAGTGTTCACATTAACTTTCCTCAACCAAGTACAATGTAGATCCATTTTAAATTCCTCGCTGTCTTCTTAATCATAACAATTAGTCATCAACTGAAAACCAGTCTTCATAAAGTGAGTGCCCCAATTAAAACACAATTGGACAGCTATCCAGGAGACAAATTCATTCTTGCCACTGCCTTCATGAAGTAAACAGAACCACACCCAGAAATCAGTCTGAAGGCTCCCAACCCAAAATCTCACCTGTCCATGTTCTCCACAGATGCTGCCTGACCCACCAAGTTACTCCAGCACTTTGTGTCTTGTTTGTAAACCAGCACCTGCAGTTCCTTAATTTTCATCCCAAATCTTCCCTGGTTTCAGGTTTTTTACTAAGTTTGGCATCTGTACAATGGGTGCATTACCGGGAAAGGTAAAGGGTCACAGAGCAATAAAGAACCATTTTGCAGTAAAGAGCACAATATCTAATTTGTAGACAGCGCTCCCAATGTGCAGTGAATGCACACAACAGATCACTCCAATTTGTGGTCAGCACTCCCACCATGTGGTGACCCGCAGCACTGCAGGCCCGTCCAATTTGTGGTCAACACTCCCACCGTGTGGTGATCCGCAGCACTGCAGGCCCGTCCAATTTGTGGTCAACACTCCCACCGTGTGGTTTAAGAAAGAACTGCAGATGCTGGAAAAATGGAAGGTAGACAAAAATGCTGGAGTAACTCAGCGGGTGAGGCAGCATCTATGGAGAGAAGGAATAGGTGATGTTTCAGGTAGAGATCCTTCTTCAGACTGAAGTTGAGGTGGGGGCTGGATAAAGGAAGGAAAAGGCAGAGACAGTAGGCTGTGGGAGAGCTGGGAAGGGGATGGAGGGAGAAACCACTGAAATTGGAGAATGGGAAGATGTGGCCAATGTTGGGATCCCGTTGGAGGTGGCGAAAATGTTGGAGGATTATCTGTTGTATGTGACGGCTGGTAAGGTGGAAGGCGAGGACATGCGGGACTGTCCTTGTTACAAGTAGGGGATGTGGAGTAAGGGCAGAGCTGCGGAATATAGAGGAGACCATGATAAGAGTGCTGAAGAAACTCAGCAGGTCAGGCACCATCTCCGGAGGAAAAGGATATGTGATATTTTGGGTAAGAACCTTTCTTCTATTCCATCCCAAAATCACTTGTTTCTCCAGAGATGCTGCCTGGCCCACTGAGTTACTCCAGCAATGTGTTTATCTTTGGTATAAACCTGCATCTACAGATCTTTGTTTTCACATTTACATCAGCCATTCAGCCCTTCATTGTGTTCATGGCTGATCGCCCCAATCAATAACCCGTGCCTTCCTTCTCCCCATATCCCTTGACTTCATTAGCCCCTAGAGCTCTATCTAACTCACTCTTAAATCCATCCAGTGACTTGGCCTCCACTGCCATCTGTGGCAGGGAATTCCACAAATAAGATTCCAAAGTTTCATCCTTTTATTCTGACACTGTGCCCTCTAGTGCGAGACTCTCCCACTAGTGGAAACATCCTTTTAGTTCTGAGAAACAGCACAGAAACAGCACAATTCCAGTTGCACCAGAAAAAATCATTAAAAACCCTGGACACTTCAAATGACAACAATTGAAAGGAAAAGTCAGCACAATTAATCAAAGAAGCAAACACAATTCAGTAGAAAGCTGTAGTGTTCTCACCTACCTAATGCCCTGGAGATGTAGATCCACATCAGACACAAAGGGAGACTCCCTGTCTCTACCCGGGACCATTGCTCCCGACAACAGCCCAGGACCACTGCTCCCATCCACAGCCCAGGACCACTGCTCCCATCCACAGCCCAGGACCACTGCTCCTGACAACAGCCCAGGACCACTGCTCCCGACAACAGCCCAGGACCACTGCTCCCATCCATCCATCCACAGCCCAGGACCACTGCTCCCAGACACTCACACAACTCCGCCCTTTTATACACAGCAGCTGACAATTTTCTAACCAGCTTCAATCAAGCCAATGACCACATTAACCCTTCGCCCACCAGTGGCCAATCAATGTTTGTTGCACACATCATAACATCCACCTGGGGCAGTAGTTGTCTGTGGGACAATAATTGCCCTCCGACTTGTTGCTCTTTGCATAAAGTGGCTGCTTGCATTTCCTCAAGTCAGAGAAGATCATAACACACAGAATCAGAATTAGACCATTCAGCCCATCGAGTCTACTCCACCATTCAATCATGGCTGATCTATCTCTCCCTCCCAACCCCATTCTCCTGCCCATAACCCCTGACACCCGCACTAATCAAGAATATATCTACCTCTGCCTTAAATATATCCACTGACTAGGCCTCCACCGACATCTGTGGCAATGAATCCCACAGATTCACCACCCTCTGGCAAAATAAATTCCTCCTCATCTCCTTCCTAAAGGAATGTCCTTTAATTCTGAGGCTGTGCTCTCTGGTCCTAGACTCTCCCACTAGTGGAAACATCTTTTTAGTTTAGTTCAGAGATACAGCATGGAAACAGGCCCTTCAGCCCACAGAGTCTGTACCGACCAGTGATCACCCTGTACACTCGCACTATCCCACACACTAGGGACAGTTTTACAATTACCGAATTACCAAAGGCAATTAACCGACAAACCCGCACGTCTTTGGAGTGTGGGATGAAACCGGAGCGCCCGGAGAAAACCCACGCAGGTCATGGAGAGAATGTGCAAACTCTGTACAGACAGCACCCGTAGTCAGGATGGAACCCGGGCCTCTGGCACTGTGAGGCAGCAGCTCTACCCGCTGCACCACCGTCCCAACCCATTCTTTGTTATTTTTCTATCCATCATTCCATTTTTTATTCAACACTGGTTCACAAATTGTTCACATTGAGAATGTCAAGCTGAGGGGAAACGTTTCCACACAGAGGGTGTTGGGTGTGTAGAACGAGCTGCCGGAGGGGGTGGTTGAGGCTGAGACTATCACATTTGGACAGGTACATGGATAGGACAGGTATGGAGGGATGTGGGCCAAACACAGGCAGGTGGAACTAGTGTAAATGGGGCATGTTGGCCGGTGGGTAAGATGGGCTGAAGGGCCTGTTTCAGTGACTCAGAGAATGGTGTAGATGGGGTACATTGGCCGGTGTGGGCAAGTTGGGCTGAAGGAAGAGCCTGTTTCCGTGACTCTGGGACTAGTGTAAATGGGGCATGTTGGCCGGTGGGTAAGATGGGCTGAAGGGCCTGTTTCAGTGACTCAGAGAATGGTGTAGATGGGGTACATTGGCCGGTGTGGGCAAGTTGGGCTGAAGGAAGAGCCTGTTTCCGTGACTCTGGGACTAGTGTAGATGGGGGCATGTTGGCCGCTGTGGGCAAGTTATTACCAGTAACCAGTCGGTTAGGGTCAGCTCCAGTTGGCGCCAGCCAGTTGCTACCGGTCTGTGCTGGTCGGTCCCGGTCAGTGCCGGTTGGTCCCGGTTGCCGCCGGTCGGTGCCGGTCTGTTCCGGTTACCACCATCTCTCCCTCCCAACCCCATTCTTCTGCCTTCTCCCCATAACCCCTGAAACCCGCACTAATCAACAATCTGTCAATCTCTGCCTTAAAAATACTCACTGACTGTGACCTCCACAGCCATCTGTGGCAAAGAATCCCACAGATTCACCACCCTCGGACTAAAGAAATTCCTCCTCATCTCCTTCCTAAAGGAACGTCCTTTAATTCTGAGGCTGTGACCTCTGGTCCTAGACTCTTCCACTAATGGAAACATCCTCTCCACATTCACTCTATCCACACCTTTCACTATTCTGTATATTTCAGTAAGGTCCCCCCTCATTCTTCTAAACTCCAGCGAGTACAGGCCCAGTGCCGTTAAACACTCATCATGTTAACCCACTGATTCCTGGGATCATTCTCGTAAATCTCCTAGGATCCTTTTTGTGTTCTAGCTCCTCTCTACTTTCCCTCTCTACTAATGTCCTCGGATATATCCGATCAGGCTCGAGATGTTTCTACCTTCATACACGATAGTACCTACCATTTAATGTTGATACCGCTGGGCTGTGAGCTACCCAAGATCTGACACCCAGAATGAGCTGTGAACATTAGCTGTTTAAGAAAAAACTGCAGATGCTGGAAAAATCGAAGGTAGACAAAAATGCTGGAGAAACTCAGTGGGTGAGGCAGCATCTATGTAGCAAAGGAATAGGTGATGTTTCGGGTCTGCCTCACCCGCTGAGTTTCTCCAGCATTTTTGTCTACCTTTGTAAACGTTAGCTGGTTAAAAACATTATTGATTAAACATGTGCATTAAAAAAAATACCAGAGCTAAAGGAAGCTACAGATTTTTGGTTGTTGAGTAGAGCTACTACTCATGGAAAAAAGTTGTTTTTATGCCTGGCTGTGGAGGCTTTGACAGTCCGGAGTCGCCTTCCAGAGGGAAGTGATTCAAAGAGTTTGTGGCCAGGGTGAGAGGGGTCAGAGATGATCTTGCCCGCTCGCTTCCTGGCCCCTGCAGTGTACAGTTTGTCAATAGAGGGAAGGTTGCAGCCAATAACTTTCTCAGCTGATCGGACGATTCGCTGCAGCCTCCAGATATCGTGCTTGTTGGCTGAGCCAAACCAGACCATGATGGAGAAGGTGAGGACAGACTCTACGATGGCCGTGTAGAACCTATGGCAGACTGTGCTTCCTCAGCTGCCACAGGAAGATAGATGTGTACAGATTAAACGTCTGAGGTTTGGTCAATGGTAAAAATGTTTTGTCACTAAGCACTTCAGCGAGGCAGTTTGTGGTTGTACTGAGACTAGCTCAAGGAGCTTTGCTTGTGTGTGGGGAATATAATGCAACACTACAGAATAATGGATCGTAGACAAAAGTGCTGGAGAAACTCAGCGCGTGGGGCAGCAGATATGGAGCGAAGAAAATAGGCAACGTTTCGGCCCAAAACGTTGCCTATTTCCTTCGCTCCATAGATGCTGCCTCACCCGTTGAGTTTCTCCAGCACTTTTGTCTACCTTGGATTTTCCAGCATCTGCAGTTCCTTCTTAAACAGAATAATGGAGCTGTGGCCTTATGATTTAACCAGTTAATTATCTCCAAGCATCGTCAACAATTGAACAACCCCAACTTGACATCTACAGCTGGAAATTCAATAGAAAAATGTAGGTACAGCAGCAGGCAGTGAAGAAAGCGAATGGCATGTTGGCCTTCATAACAAATTTAACAAACAGTCTGGTCATTTCTTCTTCTCCCTGCTGTTGTGAGGGCTCGTGGCCGGAACGAGCGGACAATCGCTTCTCACGAGCTGTCCTTCGCGCGCTGAAGTTAGGCGCTGAATTTTGGCGGGTTTGACGGACAGCGGTCTCCGCCAATCGGATGGACTGTTCACCCCATGGCCGAACGCCGTGGCCGGAGCGCGGACCAATGGTCAGCGAGGGGGGGCGGGACATGGCGGTGTCTATAAAAGGCGGCGCTGTCCAGGCGGCGTCCGCAGTGTCCGTGGGCGATGGCCGGAGAAGAACCTCGACGCGCGCCCCCACGGCGAGTGGACAGCGGCGCGCTCCCGCCAGGGATCCTTCAAGACACAATCCATCGCCCTGGTCATCCACTGGTCAACGAGGCTTCACCGGCCGGACCGGGTCTGCGTTCCGGACACGACCAAGGGTCAAGGCCAAAGACATCGCCCCTCTCCCCCAATTTAATAAAATATCCCCTCAGGGGTCACTCCCTCCTTCCTTCCCACCCGCCCTGTCCAGAGGAGCGAAGGGTGAGTATGAAGGGGGGTGAGGGCGGGGAGTCTCTTTCTTGTGTCATTCTGCTCCATTGATGGTGTTCACGGTTACACTCACCGGCGCTAAGTCCCCGCAAGTCCAGCTCCGCGCAAACATCTACAGGTCAGGTTGGCTCCGAGTAGATCCAGCGCCACTGGACTGCTCTGCGAGCAGCCTTGAAGACGATGCCGTGGGAGGGAGACCGCGACCGAGATGTGCTTCCAGACCGAGATCTTGTCGGAGATCGGTGAGCTTCAATCTCCTCGGTAAGAAGAAAAAGAGCTGGAGGAACTCAGCGGGTCAGGCACCATCTGTGGAGGGAATGGACAGACGCCGATTTGGATCGTGACCCTTCATTCTAGTCTCCATTTAACAGGTCAGTTTCCGAGACAGCAGGTACCAGAGGTTGATGGTCACCATGGATGGAGTGACACATAGTTGAAGATCCCAAAGGCCAATCTTGCTCCACGTTCTCTGTGACCTTCCACACCTGGCGCTGGAGAAGCTGTTGAGGAACAACTTGGTGGGACTTGTCGCCCTGGATCTCCTCCAGATGGTGTGAAGGGGAAAACATGAAACATCTGCTGACTGATGTCGGCAGCTGTTTGCGAGGAACTTTCCCTCCAAAGACTTGCAGGAAAATGCCACTGGGGCAGATGATGAGTCAGAGCAAGACGAGTTTGACAAATTTCTTAAACATTGTGGATTCTCCTGTGCAACCCCAAGAGGGATTGGATAGCACACAACAAAAGCCTTTCACTGTACCTCAGTACACATGACAATATAAACCAAACTAAACTAAAGTAAACCAGATTAATCTAAACTAAACTAATGTAAACTAAAATAAACTAAACTAAAACAGATAAAATTAACATCAGGAACTCGAGCGCCGTTCATGTAAAACCATCGGATTTGAAGCCACATCTGGGGACCGCACCGGAATTTCTCACTCCGTCCAACAAAGGTCATTTTAAGAGCCACTAGCCACCCTGCCTGCGTTCTCATCTGTATTTGGGATTTCATCATCAACATTTCTCTGGGGAGAATCCACGGAGTTTAAGAAATTTGGCAAACTCGTCTGGCTCTGACTCAACACCATCTGGAGGAGATCTGGGGCCACAAGAAGTTCCACCAAGTTGTTCCTCAACAGCTTCTCTAGCACCAGGTGTGGACGGTCACACAGAACGTGGAGCAAGATTGGCCATTGGGATCTTCAACCATGTGTTATTCCAGTCCATAGTGATCATCAACCTCTGCTATCTGCTGTCGTCCTTAACTGACCTGATGAATGGAGACTAGAATGGAGGCTTGAAGGATGTGGTGTACATGGACTTTCAGAAAGCATTCGATAAGGTCCCACATAGGAGATTAATGGGCAAAATTAGGGCACATGGTATTGGGGGTAGAGTCCTGACATGGATAGAAAATTGGTTGGCAGACAGGAAACAAAGAGTAGGTATTAACGGGTCCCTTTCAGAATGGCAGGCAGTGACAAGTTTTTCCAAGGGGAAGTACAACGGGATCTTGGAGTCCTTGTTCATCAGTCAATGAAAGTAAGCATGCAGGTACAGCAGGCAGTGAAGAAAGCGAATGGCATGTTGGCCTTAATAACAAGAGGAAGTTGTGTATCAGAGCAAATAGGTCCTTCTGCAATTACACAGGGCCTTAGTGAGCCCACACCTGGAGTATTGTGTGCCGTTCCGGTCTCCAAATTTGAGGAAGGACATTCTTGATATTGAGGGAGTGCAGCGTAGGTTTACAAATTTAATTCCTGGGATGGTGGGACTGTCATATGCTGTGAGAATGGAGTGGCTGGGCTTGTATACTCTAGAATTAAAAAAGATGAGAGGGGATCTTTTTGAAACATATACGTTTTTTAAGGGTTTGGACACGTTATACACGGGAAACATATTCCCGATGTTGGGGGAGTCCAGAACCAGGGGCCACAGTCTAAGAATAAGGAATAAGCCATTTAGAACGGAGATGAAGAAACTCTTTTTCACACAGAGAGTTGTGAGTCTGTGGAATTGTCTGCCTCAGAGGGCGGTGGAGGCCGGTTCCCTGGAAACTTTCAAGAATGAGATAAAGATAGCGGAGTCAAGGTGATATGGGGAGAAGGCAGGAAATGGGTACTGATTGTGGATGATCAGCCATGATCACATTGAATGGCGGAGCTGGCTCGACGGGCCGAATAGCCTACTCCTGCACCAATTGCCTATTGAAGCAAGGTTGTGTCCCAGCTCCCATGCTGTTCGGCATCTTCCTATCTGCTCTCTGTCCTTTGTCTTCACGACTGACACAGAAGGGGCGAATCTTCACACTGGAAGCGACAGGAACCTCTTCATTCCAGCAATGCTGAAAGCCAAGACCAAGGTAAGAACTGTGTTTATAAATGTTCAATGGTTCTTTATTTGTCATATTTACCGAGCTAAAGTGAAATTCATTTCTGTATAAACTGTATATACATGTATCACCATTCATAATCACTGACAAATCTTAAATATGAATCTCGGATACGGTACAAGTGTATAACTGTAGTAGATTGAGATAGTGGACAGCGAGGCCAGGTTTGGTGTCATTATTCAAGTCTCTGTTTGTAAATGCAGAGTTTGTGTGTTGGCGGGTTGTGTGTGGGGGAAGGGAGGGAGGGGTGGCAGCGAGCGTTGTGGAGCCAGAGAGGGTGTGTGTGGGTAGGGGGGTGGAGTGTGTGGGCGGATGGTGTGTGTTGGGGAGGGGGTGCAGGGAGAGGGAGGATGGGGGCGGGGGATGTCTGGGGAAGGAGAATGTGGGGGAGGGGCGTGGGTGTGGGAGGTACGTAGGTAAGCTGGCAGGGTGTGTGTGGGGGGAGGGAGGGGGGCAGTGAGCGTTGTGGAGCCGGAGTGGGGGAGGGAGGATGTAGGAGGGGGAAGAAGGGGGTGTAAGGGAGAGGGGGGCGGGAGGGAGTGGGGGGGTGGGGTACGAAGGTAAGCTAGCCAAGAATATAAAGGAGGATAGTAAAAGCTTCTTTAGGTATGTGAAGAGGAAAAAACTAGTTAAGACCAACTATTAACTAGGTCCCTTGAAGACTGAAAAGGGTGAATTTATTATGGGGAACAAGGAAATGGCAGATGTGTTGAACAGGTACTTTGGATCCGTCTTCACTAAGGAAGACACAAATAATCTTCCTGATGTACTAGTGGCCAGAGGATCTGGGGTGATGGAGGAACTGAAGGAAATTCACATTAGGCAGGAAATGGTGTTGGGTAAACTGATGGGACTGAAGACTGATAAATCCCCAGGGCCTGATGGTCAGCATCCCAGGGTACTTAAGGAAGTGGCTCTAGAAATTGTGGACTCATATTGTGATAATTTTCCAATGTTCTATAGATTCAGGATCAGTTCCTGTGGATTGGAGAGCAGCTAATGTTATCCCAATTTTTAAGAAAGACGGGAGAGAGAAAATGGAATTACAGACCAGATAGCCTGACATCGGTGGCGGGGAAGAAGCTGGAGTGAATTATAAAAGATGAAATAGCTGCACATTTGGATAGCAGTACGGGGCCTTTCCCACTGTGATTTTTTCAGCGACTGCGATCGTCAGTGACTGACGTCCATAAAACCGTCAAGTGGTACGACATACACGCTGACGTATGCTGTCCTGCGGGTGATGCCCGGTTAGGGCTAGGATCAGGGTTAGGGACCACAGATGGGCTGTAAAATATTCTCCCTTCAATGCATGGATTTTAAACATTAATATATTAAAATTAATACAATAAAATCAATTGTGCAAATGAAAAGATGTCTGAGTCGTTCAGTTTTATTTACAGATGTATTGGTCCACTTCCAGATCCAATCACCGTCTCTAACTTTTCCCAGGGATGGATTCAGTGAGTGTAGACTGAACTCCCCTCTCCACTCCACCACCCTCTTCCCCCCTCCTACCCCATCCCTCCCTCTCCACTACCAACCCACCTTTCGCCACTCCCCTCTCCCCCTTCTTCCCTTCCCCCTCTTCCTCCCTTCTCCCCACTCCACTCTTCTCCCCCATCTCCACTCATTCCCCTCCCTCACATCCCCTTCTCCCCCTCTCCCTTCCTTCTCCCATTCTCCAATCCCCCCCACCCACTTTCCCCAATGCCTCCCGTTTGTGGACAAAGCCTGCGACCAGCGAATACCCGCACACTATCCCACACACGCTAAAGACAATTTGTACAAACCCGAGCCCTAACCCTAACCCTAACCCTAACACTAACACTAACCATAACCCTGACCCTAACACTATCCCTAACCATAACTCTAACCCTCACCCTAACCCTAACTCTAGGTTGAAAAGCTTGGTATAAGTATAAATTGTCCCTAGCATGTGTGGGATAGTGCGGGGGGGGATCGCTGGTCGGTGCGGACTCGATGGGCCAAAGGGCACTGTATCTCTGAACTAAATGTGATACAGGGGCCCCAGGGGTTGGACTTGAACCCCCAATTTTCTGCCTGCTCATGGGAACTAAACTGTTGGCCACGAGTTGTCCCAGAGGGCAGATCTCTCTTCCAATGGTCTCTCCAAACCCCCAGAGGCAGCGGGCTTTTCAACTGGGTACAGTTGTAAACTGGGTGATTGGATCTGGAAGCGGACCAATACATCTGTGAATAAATCTGAACAACTCACACATCTTTCCATTTGAACAATTGATTTTATTGTATTAATTTTATATATGAATGTTTAAAATCGATGCATTGAAGGAAGAATATTTTACAGCCCATCTGTGGTCCATAACCCTAACCGGGAGTCACCCGCAGGACAGCATACGTCTGCGTGTGACAGGGTGCACGACATGATGAGACACCCAGATGTTGCCCCTGGATTTTGAACATTCCAAAATCCAGGGGCGACAGGGAGACACCGCACGTCACTACATGCGTCACGACCTGACCACGACGCGACAACCTCTTCAGGCTGTCGCCAAAAATGTCTTCCAAGTGGGACTGGCCCTTAACAGGATCGGTCCAAGTCAGCAAGGATTTACAAAGGGGAAATCATGCTTTACTAATCTTCTGGAATTTTTTGAGGATGTAACTAGGAAAATGGACAAGGGAGAGCCAATGGATGTAGTGTACCTGGACTTTCAGAAAGCATTCGATAAGGTCCCACATAGGAGATTAGTGGGCAAAATTAGGGCACATGGTATTGGGGGTGGAGTGCTGACATGGATAGAAAATTGTTGCCAGACAGGAAACAAAGAGAAGGGATTAACGGATCCCTTTCAGAATGACAGGCAGTGACGTGGGGTGTGTTTGGGGGAGGGTGGGTGAGGGGGAGTGGGCGGGGTAGTGGGTGTGTGTGATACAGGGGCCCCAGGGGTTGGAATCGAACTCCCAATTTTCTGCCTGCTCATGGGAACTAAACTGTTGGCCACGAGTTGTCCCAGAGGGCAGATCTCTTTTCCAATAGTCTCTCCAAACCCCCAGAGGCCGCGGGCTTTTACATAGAAAATAGGTGCAGGAGTAGGCCATTCGGCCCTTCGAGCCTGCACCGCCATTCAATATGATCATGGCTGATCATCCAACTCCTGTATCCTGTACCTGCCTTCTCTCCATAACCCCTGATCCCTTTAGCCACAAGGGCCACATCTAACTCCCTCTTAAATATAGCCAATGAACTGGCCTCAACTACCTTCTGTGGCAGAGAGTTCCAGAGATTCACCACTCCCTGTGTGAAAAATGTTTTTCTCATCTCGGTCCTAAAGGATTTCCCCTTTATCCTTAAAATCCTTTTCAACTGGGTACAATTGTAAACTGGGTGATTATATCTGGAAGCGGACCAATACACCTGTGAATAACTCTGAACGACTCAGACATCTTTTTATTTGCACAATTGATTTTATTGTATTAATTTTATATATGAATGTTTAAAATCGATGCATTGAAGGAAGAATATTTTACAGCCCATCTGTGGTCCCTTCCCTAACCTGGATTTTGAACATTCCAAAATCCAGGGGCGACAGGGAGGCACCGCACATCATGACATGCGTCACGGCCTGACCACGACGCGCCAACCTCTTCAGGCTGTCGCCAAAAATGTCTCCCAAGTGGGACTGGCCCTTAACAGGATCAGTCCGAGTCAGCATGGATTTACAAAGGGGAAATCATGCTTAACTAATCTTTTGGAAAATGGACAAGGGAGAGCCAGTGGATGTAGTGTACCTGGACTTTCAGAAAGCATTCGATAAGGACCTGGACAGGTTGAGGTGACCTGGACATGTTGAGTGAGTTGGCAGATGCATGGCAGATGCAGTATAATATAGATAAATGTGAGGTTATCCACTTTGGCGGCAAAAACAAGGGGGCAGATTATTATCTCAATGGGGTTAGGTTAAGTAAGGGGGAGGTGCAGCAAGACCTGGGCGTCCTTGTACACCGGTCATTGAAAGTTGGCTTACAGGTACAGCAGGCAGTGAAGAAAGCTAATGGAATGTTGGCCTTCATAACAAGAGGATTTCAGTATAGGTTCTTCTGCAGTAGTATAGGGCTCTGGTGAGACCACATCTGGAGTATTGTGTACAGTTTTGGTCTCCTAATTTGAGGAAGGTCATCCTTGTGATTGAGGCAGTGCAGCGTAGGTTCACGAGATTGATCCCTAGGATGGCGGGACTGTCATATGAGGAAAGATTGAAAATACTAGGCTTGTATTCACTGGAGTTTAGAATGATGAGGGGGAATCTTATAGAAACATATAAAATTTATAAAAGGACTGGACAAGCTAGATGCAGGAAAAATGTTCCCAATGTTGGGCGAGTCCAGAACCAGGGGCCACAGTCTTAAAATAAAGGGGAGGTCATTTAAGACTGAGGTGAGAAAAAACTTTTTCACCCAGAGAGTTGTGAATTTATGGAATTCCCGGCCACAGAGGGCAGTGGAGGCCAAGTCACTTGATGGATTTAAGAAAGAATTAGCTCTAGGGGCTAGTGGAGTCAAGGGATATGGGGAGAAGGCAGGCACGGGTTATTGATAGGATATGATCAGCCATGATCACAATAAATGGCGGTGCTGGCTCGAAGGGCCGAACGGCCTCCTCCTATTTTCTGTCCCACATAGGAGATTAGTGGGCAAAATTATGGCATGGTATTGGAGGTAGAGTGCTGACATGGATAGAAAATTGTCTGGCTGAAAGGAAACAAAGAGTAGGGATTAACGGGCCCCTTTCAGAATGGCAGGCAGTGACTAGTAGGGATTGGTGCTGGGACCGCAGCTATTTACAATATATATTAATGATTTAGGTGAAGGGATTACAAGTAACATTAACAAATTTGCAGATGACAGAAAGCTGGGTGGCAGTGTGAACTGTGAGGAGGATGCTATGAGAATGCAGGGTGATTTGTACAGGTTGGGTGAGTGGGCAGATGCATGGCAGATGCAGTTAATGTGGATAAATGTGAGGTTATCCACTTTGGGAGCAAAAACAGGAAGGCAGATTATTATCTAATTGGTGTCAAGTTGGGAAAAGGGGAAGTACAACGAGATCTGAGGTGTCCTTGTTCATCAGTCAATGAAAGTAAGCATGCAGGTACAGCTGGCAGTGAAGAAAGCGAATGGCATGTTGGCCTTCATAACAAGAGGCATTGTGTATCGGAACAAAGGGGTCCTAGTGAGACCACACCTGGAGTATTGTGTGCAGTTCTGGTCTCCAAATTTGAGGAAGGACATTCTTGCTATTGAGGGAGTGCAGCGTAGGTTCACAAGGTTAATTCGTGAGATGCCGGGACTGTCATATGTTGAGTGAATGGAGCGACTGGGCTTGTATACACTAGAATTTAGAAAGATGAGAGGGGATCTTATTGAAATATATAAGAGTATTGAGGGTTTGGACACGCTAGAGGCAGGAAACATGTTCCTGATGTTGGGGATGTCCAGAACCAGGGACACAGTTTAAGAATAAGGGGTAAGCCATTTAGAACGGAGATAGGGAAACACCTTTTCACACCGAGAGTTGTGAGTCTGTGGAATTCTCTGCCTCAGAGGGCGGTGGAGGCCGGTTCTCTGGATACTTTCAAGAGAGAGCTAGATAGGGCTCTTAAAGATAAAGGAGTCAAGGGGATATTGGGAGGAATAGGGCAGGAAAGGGGCAGGAAAGGGGTACTGATTGTGGATGATCAGCCATGATCGCATTGAATGGTGGTGCTGGCTCGGAGGGCCGAATGGCCTACTCTTGCACCAATTGCCTATTGAAGCAAGGTTGTGTCCCAGCTCCCATGCTGTTCGGCATCTTCCTATCTGCCCTCTGTCCTTTGTCTTCACGACTGACACAGAAGGAGCGAATCTTCACACTGTGTGGGGGAGGGGGGTGTGTGTGGGGGAGGGAGGATGTGGGAGGGGGGGTGCGAGGGGGGTGTGTGTGGGGGAGGGGGGGTGGGCGGGAGGGAGTACGGGGGTACATAGGAAGTGGGAGGAGGGAGAAGGGTGCTGTGGGGGAGGGGGTGTGAGTTGGGGGGGGGTACGAAGGTAAGCTAGCAAAAAATTTAAGGGAAGATAGTAAAAGCTTCTTTATGTATTTGAAGAGGAAACATATAGTTAAGACCACAGTTGTACCCTGGAAGACTGAAAATGGTGTTGGCGGGCTGTGTGTGAGAGGGAGAGAGGGGAGGGAGTGCAGGAAACATTGTTTAGCTGGAGGGGGGGGGGGGCTGTGTATGGGGGGGAGATGGCTTTGTGAGTGGGGGTGTGTGTGAGGGAGGAGGGCGTGTGTGGGGGAGGGGGGGAGTGGTGCGGGGTGTGTGGGGGGGGGTGTGTGGGTGGGGGGGTGGGGGGGGGGTGTGTGGGGGGGGGGGTGGTTGGGGGGGGTGGTTGGTGTGGGGGTTGTGTGAGGGAGGAGGGTGGGGGGGGTGGGGTGGTTTGTGTGTGGGGGGTGTGGGGGGGGTGGGGTGTGGGGGGGGGGGTGTGTGTTTGGGGCGTGGTGTGGGGAGGGATGTGGTGGGGGGGGGGGTGTGTGCGGTGGGGGTGTGTGGTGGGGGGGTGTGTGGGGGGGGTGTGAGGGTGTGGGGTGTAGGGGGTGTATGGTGCGGGGGTGTGTGGGGGGAGTTGTGTGTGGTGGGGGGGGGTGTGTGGTGGGGGGTGGGGAGGGATGTGTGGTGGGGGGGTGGGTGAGGGAGGGATTTGTGGTGGGGGTGTATGAAGGTAAGCTCGCCAAAAATATATAGTAAAAGCTTCTTTAGGTATGCGAAGAGGAAAAAAATAGTTAAGACCAAAGTTGTACCCTTGAAGACTGAAAGGGTGAATTTATTATGGGGAACAAGGAAATGTCAGATGAGTTGAACAGGTATTTTGGATCCGTCTTCACTAAGGAGGACACAAACAATCTTCCTGATGTACTAGTGGCCAGAGGATCTGGGGTGACTGAGGAACTGAATGAAATCCACATTAGGCAGGAAATGGTGTTGGGTAAACTGATGTGACTGAGGATTGGAGGGTAGCTAATGTTATCCCACATTTAAGAAAGACGGGAGAGAGAAAACGGAATTATAGACCAGTTAGCCTGACATCGGTGGTGGGGAAGATGCTGGAGTCAATTATAAAAGATGAAATAGCGGCACATTTGGATAGCAGTACAGGGCCCGTCCCACTTTGCAATTTTTTCGGCGACTGTGAGCCCGTAAAACCGTAAAAACATTAAATATTAAAATTAATACAATAAAATCAATTGTACAAATGAAAAGATGTCTGTCGTTCAGTTTTATTTACAGATGTATTGGTCCGCTTCCAGATCCAATCACCGCCTCTAACTTTTCACAGGGATGGATTCAGTGAGTGTAGACTGAACTTCCCTCTCCCCTCCACCCCCCTCTTACCCTCCCCCCCCCCCGCTCCATCCCTCCTTCCCCACTACCCTTGTCCCCTCCCCTCCCCTCTCCCTCCTACCCTTCCACCCTCTTCCTCCCTTCACCCCGCTCCATTCTTCTCCCCTTCTTCACACCCCGCCCTCCCCTCACACCCCCTTCTCACTCTCTCCCTCCCTTCTCCCATTCTCCAATCCCCCCGCCCCCCCACTTTCCCCGATGCCCCCCATTTGTGGACCCTGCCTGCGACCAGCAAATACCTGCACACTATCCCACACACACTAAGGACAGTTTATACAAACCCGAGCACTAACACTAACACTAACACTAACACTAACACTAACACTAACACTAACACTAACACTAACACTAACACTAACCCTAACACTAACACTAACCCTAACCTTAACTCTAACACTAACACTAACACTAACACTAACCCTAACACTAACCCTAACCTTAACTCTAACCCTAACTCTAGGTTGACAGGCTTGGTATATATGTAAATTGTCCCTAGCATGTGTGGGATAGTGTGGGGGGATCGCTGGTCGGTGCGGACTCGGTGGGCCGAAGGGCACTGTATCTCTGAACTAAATGTGATAGAGGGGCCCCAGGGGTTGGACTCGAACCCCCAATTTTCTGCCTGCTCATGGGAACTAAACTGTTGGCCACGAGTTGTCCCAGAGGGCAGATTTCTTTACCAATAGTCTCTCCAAACCCCCAGAGGCAGCGGGCTTTTACATAGAAACATAGAAAATAGGTGCAGGAGTAGGCCATTCGGCCCTTCGAGCCTGCACCGCCATTCAATATGATCATGGCTGATCATCCAACTCCTGTATCCTGTACCTGCCTTCTCTCCATAACCCCTGATCCCTTTAGCCACAAGGGCCACATCTAACTCCCTCTTAAATATAGCCAATGAACTGGCCTCAACTACCTTCTGTGGCAGAGAGTTCCAGAGATTCACCACTCCCTGTATGAAAAATGTTTTTCTCATCTCGGTCCTAAAGGATTTCCCCTTTATCCTTAAAATCCTTTTCAACTGGGTACAATTGTAAACTGGGTGATTATATCTGGAAGCGGACCAATACACCTGTGAATAAATCTGAACGACTCAGACATCTTTTTATTTGCACAATTGATTTTATTGTATTAATTTTATATATGAATGTTTAAAATCGATGCATTGAAGGAAGAATATTTTACAGCCCATCTGTGGTCCCTTCCCTAACCTGGATTTTGAACATTCCAAAATCCAGGGGCGACAGGGAGGCACCGCACGACACGACATGCGGCACGGCCTGACCACGACGCGCCAACCTCTTCAGGCTGTTGCCAAAAATGTCTCCCAAGTGGGACTGGCCCTTAACAGGATCGGTCCGAGTCAGCATGGATTTACAAAGGGGAAATCATGCTTAACTAATCTTCTGGAAAATGGACAAGGGAGAGCCAGTGGATGTAGTGTACCTGGACTTTCAGAAAGCATTCGATAAGGACCTGGACAGGTTGAGGTGACCTGGACATGTTGAGTGAGTTGGCAGATGCATGGCAGATGAAGTATAATATAGATAAATGTGAGGTTATCCACTTTGGCGGCTAAAGCAAGGGGGCAGATTATTATCTCAATGGGGTTAGGTTAAGTAAGGGGGAGGTGCAGCAAGACCTGGGCGTCCTTGTATGCCGGTCATTGAAAGTTGGCTTACAGGTACAGCAGGCAGTGAAGAAAGCTAATGGAATGTTGGCCTTCATAACAAGAGGATTTCAGTATAGGAGTAAAGAGGTTCTTCTGCAGTTGTATAGGGCTCTGGTGAGACCACACCTGGAGTACTGTGTGCAGTTTTGGTCTCCTAATTTGAGGAAGGTCATCCTTGTGATTGAGGCAGTGCAGCGTAGGTTCACGAGATTGATCCCTGGGATGGCGGGACTGTCATATGAGGAAAGATTGAAAAGACTAGGCTTGTATTCACTGGAGTTTAGAAGGATGAGGGGGAATCTTATAGAAACATATAAAATTATAAAAGGACTGGTCAAGCTAGATGCAGGAAAAATGTTCCCAATGTTGGGCGAGTCCAGAACCAGGGGCCACAGTCTTAAAATAAAGCGGAGGTCATTTAAGACTGAGGTGAGAAAAAACTTTTTCACCCAGAGAGTTGTGAATTTATGGAATTCCCTGCCACAGAGGGCAGTGGAGGCCAAGTCACTTGATGGATTTAAGAAAGAGTTAGATAGAGCTCTTGGGGCTAGTGGAGTCAAGGGATATGGGGAGAAGGCAGGCATGGGTTATTGATAGGATATGATCAGCCATGATCACAATGAATGGCGTTGCTGGCTCGAAGGGCCGAACGGCCGCCTCCTATTTTCTATGTCCCACATAGGAGATTAGTGGGAAAATTATGGCATGGTATTGGAGGTAGAGTGCTGACATGGATAGAAAATTGTCTGGCTGAAAGGAAACAAAGAGTAGGGATTAACGGGCCCCTTTCAGAATGGCAGGCAGTGACTAGTGGAGATTGGTGCTGGGACTGCAGCTATTTACAATATATATTAATGATTTAGGTGAAGGGATTACAAGTAACATTAACAAATTTGCAGATGACAGAAAGCTGGGTGGCAGTGTGAACTGTGAGGAGGATGCTATGAGAATGCAAGGTGATTTGTACAGGTTGGGGGAGTGGGCAGATGAGTGGCAGATGCAGTTTAATGTGGATAAATGTGAGGTTATCCACTTTGGGAGCAAAGACAGGAAGGCAGATTATTATGTAAATGGTGTCAAATTGGGAAAAGGGGAAGTACAACGGGATCTGAGGGGTCCTTGTTCATCAGTCAATGAAAGTAAGCATGCAGGTACAGCTGGCAGTGAAGAAAGCGAATGGCATGTTGGCCTTCATAACAAGAGGCATTGTGTATCTGAGCAAAGGGGTCCTTCTGCAGTTGTACAAGGCCCTAGTGAGACCACACCTGGAGTATTGTGTGCAGTTCTGGTCTCCAAATTTGAGGAAGGACATTCTTGCTATTGAGGGAGTGCAGCGTAGGTTCACAAGGTTAATTCGTGAGATGCCGGGACTGTCATATGTTGAGTGAATGGAGCGACTGGGCTTGTATACACTAGAATTTAGAAAGATGAGAAGGCATCTTATTGAAATATATAAGAGTATTGAGGGTTTGGACACGCTAGAGGCAGGAAACATGTTTCCGATGTTGGGGATGTCCAGAACCAGGGGCACAGTTTAAGAATAAGGGGTAAGCCATTTAGAACGGAGATAGGAAACACTTTTTCACACCGAGAGTTGTGAGTCTGTGGAATTCTCTGCCTCAGAGGGCGGTGGAGGCTGGTTCTCTGGATACTTTCAAGAGAGAGCTAGATAGGGCTCTTAAAGATAGAGGATTCAAAGAGGATATTGGGAGAAGGCAGGAAAGGGGTACTGATTGTGGATGATCAGCCATGATCGCATTGAATGGTGGTGCCGGCTCGGAGGGCAGAATGGCCTACTCCTGCACCAATTGCCTATTGAAGCAAGGTTGTGTCCCAGCTCCCATGCTGTTCGGCATCTTCCTATCTGCTCTCTGTCCTTTGTCTTCACGACTGACACAGAAGGAGCGAATCTTCACACTGGAAGCGACAGGAACCTCTTCATTCCAGCAACGCTGAAAGCCAAGACCAAGGTAAGAACTGTGTTTATAAATGTTCAATGGTTCTGTATTGGTCATATTTACCGAGCTAAAGTGAAATTCATTTCTGTATAAACTTTAATACATGTATCACCATTCATAATCACTGACAAATCTTAAATATGAATCTCGGATACGGTACAAGTGTATAACTGTAGTAGATTGAGATAGTGGACAGCGAGGCCAGGTTTGGTGCCATTATTCAAATCTCAGTTTGTAAATGCAGAGTTCTTGTGTTGTGTTGGCGGAGTGTGTGTGGGGGGGAGGGGGTGTGTGTGGGGGAGGGGGTGTGGTGTGGGGCAGGGGAGGGGCTGTGAGGGAGGGGTGTGATGTGTGGGGTAGGAGGTGTGTGGTGAGGGTTGTGTGGGGGAGGCGTGTGTGGTGGGGGGATGTGTGTGGGGGAGGGGGTGTGTGGGGGGGGGGGAAGAGAATGTAGGTGGGGGTGTACGAAGGTAAGCTAGCCAAAATTTAAAGGAGGATAGTAAAAGCTTCTTTAGGTATATGAAGAGGAAAAAAATAGTTAAGACCAAAGTTGTACCCTTGAAGACTGAAAAGGGTGAATTTATTATGGGGAACAAGGAAATGTCAGATGAGTTGAACAGGTATTTTGGATCCGTCTTAACTAAGGAGGACATAAACAATCTTCCTGATGTACTAGTGGCCAGAGGATCTGGGGTGACTGAGGAACTGATGAAATCCACATTAGGCAGGAAATGGTGTTGGGTAAACTGATGTGACTGAGGATTGGAGGGTAGCTAATGTTATCCCACATTTAAGAAAGACGGGAGAGAGAAAACGGAATTATAGACCAGTTAGCCTGATATCGGTGGTGGGGAAGATGCTGGAGTCAATTATAAAAGAAGAAATAGCGGCACATTTGGATAGCAGTATAGGGCCTGTCCCACTTTGCGATATTTTCGGCGACTGTGAGCATCAATGACTGACGCCCTTTGTACGACATACACGCTGACGTATGCTGTCCTGCGGGTGATGCCCGGTTAGGGTTAGGGTTAAGGTTAGGGTTGACAGTTGGGCTGTAAAATATCCTTCAATACATGGATTTTAAACATTAAATATTAAAATTAATACAATAAAATCAATTATGCAAATGAAAAGATGTCTGAGTCGTTCAGTTTAATTTACAGATGTATTGGTCCGCTTCCAGATCCAATCACCATCTCTAACCTTTCACATGGATGGATTCAGTGAGTAGACTGAACTTCCCTCTCCCCTCCACCCTCCTCTTCCCCCCTGCTGCCCCATCCCTCCTTCTCCACTACCCTTCTCCCCTCTCCCCCTTCTTCCCTTCCCCCCTCTTCCTCCCTTCTCCCCGCTCCATTCTTCTCTCCTTCTTCACTCCCCCCCACCCCTCACATCCCCTTCTCCCCCTCTCCCTTCTCCCATTCTCCAATCCCCCCCCCCATTTTCCCCGATGCCCCCCATTTGTGGACCCAGCCTGCGACCAGCAAATACCTGCACACTATCCCACACACACTAGGGACAGTTTATACAAACCCGAGCCCTAACCCTAACCCTAACCCTAACACTAACACTAACCCTACACTGTCCCTAACCATAACTCTAACCCTCACCCTAACCCTAACTCTAGGTTGACAGGCTTGGTATAAGTATAAATTGTCCCTAGGGTGTGTGGGATAGTGTGCGGGGGATCGCTGGTCGGTGCGGACTCGGTGGGCCAAAGGGCACTGTATCTCTGAACTAAATGTGATACAGGGGCCCCAGGGGTTGGACTCGAACCCCCAATGTTCTGCCTGCCCATGGGAACTAAACTGTTGGCCACGAGTTGTCCCAGAGGGCAGATCTCTTTTCCAATGGTCTCTCCAAACCCCCAGAGGCAGTGGGCTTTTCAACTGGGTACCGTTGTAAACTGGGTGATTGGATCTGGAAGCGGACCAATACATCTGTGAATAAATCTGAACAACTCACACATCTCTTTATTTGCACAATTAATTTTATTGTATTAATTTTATATATGAATGTTTAAAATCGATGCATTGAAGGAAGAATATTTTACAGCCCATCTGTGGTCCCTGACACTAACCCTAACCGGGGGTCACCCGCAGGACAGCATACGTCAGCATGTGACAGGGTGCACGACATGATGAGACACCCAGATGTTGCCCCTGGATTTTGAACATTCCAAAATCCAGGGGCGACAGGGAGACACCGCACGTCACTACATGCGTCACGACCTGACCACGACGCTACAACCTCTTCAGGCTGTCGCCAAAAATGTCTCCCAAGTGGGACTGGCCCTTAACAGGATCGGTCCGAGTCAGCAAGGATTTACAAAGGGGAAATCATGCTTTACTAATCTTCTGGAATTTTTTGAGGATGTAACTAGGAAAATGGACAAGGGAGAGCCAATGAATGTAGTGTACCTGGACTTTCAGAAAGCATTCGATAAGGTCCCACATAGGAGATTAGTGGGCAAAATTAGGGCACATGGTATTGGGGGTAGAGTGCCGACATGGATAGAAAATTGGTTGCCAGACAGGAAACAAAGAGTAGGAATTAACGGGTCCCTTTCAGAATGGCAGTCAGTGACTAGTGGGGTACTGCAAGGCTCAGTGCTGGGACCGCAGCTATTTACAATATATATTAATGATTTAGGTGAAGGGATTACAAGTAACATTAGCAAATTTGCAGTTGACACAAAGCTGGGTGGCAGTGTGAACTGTGAGGAGGATGTAAGTGCAGAGTTCTTGTGTTGTGTTGGCTGGGGTTGTGTAGGGGAGGGTGTGTGTGGGGGAGGGTGTGTGTAGGGGAGGAGTGTGTGGGGGAGGGGGTGTGTGGGGGAGGGGGTATGTGTGGGCGGGGGTATGTGTGGGAGGGTGTGTGTAGGGGAGGAGTGTGTGTGTGGAGGGGAGGGAGGGGGGGGCAACGAGCTTTGTTGGGAAGGAGCTGGGGTTGTGGGCAGTGGTGGAGGTGGGGTTTGAGGTGGTGGGTGGGAGGGAGTGTTGTGGCGTGCAATGTGTTGTAGGGGAGGCGGGTTGAGGTGGTGCGGTGGGGGCTGGGAGGATATAGAAGGAGGGGGTGTATTTGGGGGCGGGGAAGGGAGCATAGGCGGAGGGTGTGGGGGTGAGGGATATGTGTGTGGGGGGGAGGAGTGGGGTGGGGTGAGAGGGGTGGTGTGGGGAGGGGGTGTGTGTGTGTGGGCGAGAGGGGGTGGTGTGTGGGGAGGGGGGTTGTGGGTGTGTGGGGGAGGGGGGGTGTGTGGGGGAGGGGGTGTGTGTGGGGCGGAGGGGGTTGGTTTGGGGGAGGGGGTGTATTTCCTGCTGTAGATTAGCAAGCCTGTAATAGCAACAACACAAAAATGCATTAATTTACATTTTAGTAAATGTATACTCAGGATACTACTGTAAACATGTCTGTAATGCAACAAAGACTCAGTCCATAGTTCCTCATAGTTCATAGATGTGGTTTCTGTCGGGCAGTGTTCAAAAGCCTGATGGTTGCTGGGAAGAAGCTGTTCCTGTACGTGGAAGTCACGTTTTTTGGGATTCTGAACAAAATAATGGGAGCGTAGTGCAATGACACACAGACAACTAATAAAATAAAAATCCAAGAAATTATAAATCTGTGCAGTCTTTGCAGGATCACTCTGGCAAAGGCCTTTCCTGTAACACTCAGAAGTGAGATGTCCCTGTAGTTGGTGCACTCCCTTGTTCTTATACAGTGTGACGATGTTGGTGTTACGTGTGTGTTACGCAGAAACTGCTCAGTCCGTCACAGGTGATGATCTCTTCACCATCAAAGGGATCTACAGGAGATGCTACCTGCAAAAGGCAGCTAATATCAAAGACCCACAACGCCCTACCAGTGTGAAAAGCCAACAAAAGCAGGGAAATTGACCTCCATGTTTAAGAGCAGCTTCTTCCCAGCAATTACAAGCCTCTCGAACACTGCACAACATGAACCACAACGATGAGATATTATGGACTGCGTCATTTGCTGCCCGACAGATGTTTTTTATACTAGCATTTAACTCGCTGACCTGAGGCACAATGCGGTTTCCATGGAGGTAGATCCACAATGGACATGATCTTCTCCCTGCGTCAAATACAAGGAAAATGTCAAGAGCAGCAAACCCCATGTTCATCGCCTTTGTGGATGTTACGAAAGCTTAGAGGTGGTCATAAGTTTTGTGTGTGATTGCATTGATGTGCTGGACCCAGGACAGATCTTCAGAGACATGGACATCCAGGAACTTGCAACATAACGTTCTCCACCACTGTCCCATGAATGAAGACAAGTTTGTGGATCATCGGCTTTCCCCTCTTGAGGTTGTCGACCATCTGCCATGTTTCCTGTGATTGACCAGAGGACAATATCTGATGAGATGGCCATGGACCAGGGCTTGCACGCAGAAGCTTCATCACACCTGACCCTGCTGTGTTGTTGAGGAAGATCTGGTGTCCCTGGGAATGTAGAGCTGATCCTCTGTAAACTGCCTTCAGTACAAGACCATGATGAAGGTACATTTATAGAGCTCGGCTGTCTGCGAAGTTGGAGCAGAAAACTGCTGGAGGAACTCAGTGGGTCAGGCAGCATCTGTGGAGGGAATGGACAGACGATGTTTTGATCGGGATCCTTCAAGACTCCATTCTTGACTCCATTAACCAGGTCGGTTTCAGACGACAGGAAATGGCCAAGTTTGATGATCACCGTGGACTTGAATGACAGATCTTTGAAGATCCCGAAGGCCCAATCTAGCTCCAGGTTCAATGTGACCTTCTACACCTGGCGCTGGAGAAGCTGTTGAGGAACAACTTGGTGGGACTTCTTGTCGCCCCAGATATCCTCCAGACGGTGTGAAGGGGAAAGCATGAAACATCTGCCGACTGATGTGGTCGCCAGCTGTTTGTGAGGAAGTTTCCCTCCGAAGACTTACAAGAAAATGCCACTGGGGCAGATGATGAGTCAGAGCTGGACGAGTTTGACAAATTTCTTAAACGGTGTGGATTCTCCCGTGCAACTCCAAGAGGGATTGGATAGCACGCAACAGAAGCCCCAAAACAGAGAAAATGGATGTCAGGAACCCGAGCCGTTTGTGTAAAACCATCGGATATGAAGCCACATCGGTGGGGACCGCACTGGAATTTCTCACTCTGTCCAACAAAGGCCCTTTTAAGAGCCACTTCTAGAAAGAGCTACAACCTCTTCCCCGCCCGCGCTCTCATCTGCATTTGGGATTTCATTGTCAACATTTCCCAGTACAACTGGCAGCGATCTATTGCACGTGAGAATCCACGGCGTTTAAGAAATTTGTCAAACTCGTCTGGCTTTGACTCATCATCTGCCCCAGTGACATTTTCCTGGAAGTCTTCGGAGGGAAATTTCCTCCGAAGACTTGGATCCACAATGGACATGATCTTCTCCCTGTGTCAACTCCAAAAAAAATGTCAAGAGTAGCAAACCCCATTGTGGATCTTACAAAAGCTTTTGATTCCGTCAGCAGACACGGCCTCTGTCAGCTACTGAAGAAGTTTAGATGTCCACCACATCTTCTAAACCTCTTTCCATGAGAACATGCATCAACAGTGGAATTTGATGAAGCTACATCGGACAGTTTCCCCATGAGAAGTGGAGTGAAGCAAGACTGTGTCCCAACTCCCATGGTGTTCGGCATCTTCCGATCTGTCCTTCTGCCCTTTGCCTTCCCAACAGGCATGGAAGACGTGTATCTTCAAACCAGAAGTGATGCGATGCTCTTCAATGTGGCAATGTTGAAAGCCAAGACGAAGATGAGAACTGTGCTTATAAGGGAACTCAGGGGAGTGTGGGGCGGGGAGTGTGCTGCACTCAGTTCCTCAAAAGAAGAAGGACTTCAGGGGCTGATGGACAGACTTTCTCATGCTCGCACCAAAGACTGACCGGCAATCAGCGTTAAGATGACTGTTGTCATGGGTCAGGGCACTCCACTCCCCTCTGAAATCACCATAAACTCCACTACGCTGGAAAATGTCTTAAATTCACCAACCTAGGATCTACGGTGACTGACAGCCACGCTCTGGATGAGGAAACTAATTCACGTACAGTAAACCACCTTCCCATACAGCAACCACCTTCGGGAGACTAAGCAAGTGGACATGGAAGAACAGGAAACTCACAATGAAGACCAAGGTGTGAGTGTTGAACACGTTACTGTACAGCAGTGAAGCTCGGGCGACTTACCTACACCAAGAACGGTAAATGAATGGGAGAGAACCAAGAGAGGACCCGGCGGTGGGCAGCCTTGGATGGGCCCACGGTGGGTGCCGGAGGTCAGACGAGGAGTGATGTGAACAAAATGGGACTCATGTCGGAACCAGGACAGATCTTCAGAGATATGAATGCCCAGGAACTTGAAGCAGGATCATGGAACGTAGTTTTCTCCACCACTGTCCCATCAATGAAGTCAAGTTTGTGGATCTACGGCTTTCTCCTGTGGTCAACAAATAGCTCTGTGGTCCTGCGGACATTGAGAACAAAACGTCTGCACTGGCAACATTCCCTCAGATTATCAATCTCTCTCCTGTACTCTAACTCGTCATTACCCATCATTTGTCCAACAACGGTGGAATCGTCGGTGATATTAAACACGGCATTGGAATGGTCTGGCTGTGCAGTCCTGGTGATAGAGCAGGGGACTGAGCACACAGCCTTGAGATGGTCCTGTGTTGGTTATAGAGGAGGAGGTGTTGCCCGTTTGTGCTGATTGTGGTCTGCTGATGAGGAAATTGAAGATCCAGTTGTACAGGATTGAGCAGAGACATGGTTAAGGAGATATGTGAGGACATCCAGGACAGATCTTCAGAGACATGGACACCCAGGAACTTGCAACATAACTTTCTTCACCACTATCCCATGAATGAAGACAAGTTTGTGGATTATCGGCTTTCCCCTCCTGAGGTCATCGACCATCTGCCATGTTTCCTGTGATTGACCAGAGGACAATATCTAACGAGACGGCCATGGACCAGGGCTGGCACACAGAAGCTTCATCACATCTGGCCCTGCTGTGTTGCTGAGGAAGATCTGGTGTCCCTGGGAATGTGGAGCTGATCCTCTGTAAACTGCCCTCAGTGGAAGACCATGATGGAGATGTGATTTAGAGCTCGGCTGTCAGCGAAGGTGGAGCAGAAAACTGCTGGAGGGACTCAGCGGGTCAGGCAGCATCTGCGGAGGAAATGGACAGTTGACATTTGGATCGAGACCCCTCAAGACTCCATTCTTATCTCCATTTACCAGGGCGGTTTCTGATGACAGGAAATGGCCAAGATTGACGATCATCATGGACCTGCATGTCAGATGCTTGAAGATCCTGAAGACCCAATCTTGCTCCATGTTCTCTGCAAACTTCCACACCTGGCGCTGGAGAAGCTGGTGAGGAACAACTTGGTGGGATTTCTTAGGGTGCTGGATCTCCTCCAGATTGTTTGAAGGTGGGTGCCGCAGGTCGGTCGAGGACACGACTCTGAGAGGACATTTCATCTGTGGAGGGATTGGACAGACAACGGTTTGGATCGGAAATCTTCAAGACTCCATTCTTGTCTCCATTTACCAGGTCGGTTTCTGTTGACAGATTGATGATCACCATGGACTTGAATGACAGAAGATTGAAGCCGCTCAAGACTGGACTCGGCCCGCATTGGCCACGAACAAGGTCAAACCCGGCAGCCAAAGTGACCGCCGAGACAAGTGTCAAGTACGGGCCCTCGGTAGGTGCCGGAGGTCAGACTGCTCATGGAATGGTGCACCATGGAGAAGGAAGAGGAACCATCGGGAACCTATTGGTCACTCATCACCCCAACAGAAGAAGGACTTCAGGGGCTGATGGACAGACTGTCTCATGCTTGCAATGATTACCGACTGGCAATCAGTATTAAGACAACTATTGTCATGGGTCAAGGCATTCCACTCCTCTCTGTAATCATCCTAACACCAGTCAGCTGGAAACTGTCATCCAATTCACCTACCTAGGATGAACAGTGACTGATAGCCGCTCTCTGGAAGAGGAAATCAATTCACCTACAGTAAACTACCTTCCTGTACAGTAACCGCATTCTGGAGGATATCCAAGCAGACATGAAAGAACAGGAGTAATAATGTCCTATTGGCAGCATTCCCTCAGATTATCAATCTCTCTCCTGTACTTTGACTCGTCGTTACCCATTATTTGTCCAACAACGGTGGTACCGGCGATGAAATTTAAAGACAGCATTGGAATGGTCTGGCTGCACAGTCCTGGTCATAGAGCAGGGACTGAGCACACAGCCTTGAGCTGGTCCTGTGTTGGTTATAGAGGAGGGGGTGTTGCCAGTTTGTGCTGAGCTGGAGGCCTTGCTCGAGACTAAAGGACCTGTCCCACATTGGCGACTTTTTAGGCGAGTGCAGGAGACACATGGTCACCACATGTTCGCTGGTGGTCTCTGGTGAGTCTCCTTCATGGTCGCGAGGAGTTCCCGCATTCTGGGAACTAGTCGCGGCCTCAGTATGGTCGCAGCAAATTTTTCAAATGTTGAATTGAATGGGTGGCCATGGAGAAAATCGATAATCCTGTAGTCATATGTGCAGTGGTAGTGGGGTGGCCATGTGGATATGTGCAGTCGAGGTAATCGTAGGTAGTTTTAGTTAGTCGCCTTTGCTGACCGGTCATTTTCATTGGCTCATTGGGGTAAAAAAATGCGAGCACGAGTTTTCAGAACCAAGGATAACCGACCGGTAACGTTAAATGCCCGTCAAACTTCATAGCTGTGTATCTCTGGCTTATTAAAAGTTGTCTGGCTTCTTAGAAGTGTCCTAACTCCTTCTCCCCCCACCCTTTCTCCCCCCTTCTCCCCTCTCCCCTCCCCCCTCTTTTAAAGGACTTACCGTACACAGTGCTAGCTGTCTTTAACCTTCCTGTACACCGCGGTGTATTTCACCACTTTCCCTGACCCCTGCCGTGTGTGTGTATGTGCGTGTGTGTGCGTGTGTGTGCGCGTAAATGTGCATGTGTGTGCTTGTGTATGTGCGTGTGTGTGCGGATGTGCGTGCGTATATGTGTGTGTGCGTGCGTATGTGCATGTGTGTGTGTGTGTATATGCGTGTGCGTGCGTGCGCACGTGTATGTGCGTGTGTGTGCGTATGTGCGTGCGTGTGTGTGTGTGCGCGCGTGTATGTGCGTGTGTGTGCATGTGCGTTCCACTCTGACAGTCGCCGTACCAGTTTTACAGGCGAGTGCCGGGAACTTGACAGTCACTGGCAGTCCGCTGAAACATTGCCCAAGTGGGACAGGCCCTTGACTTGAGCCCCACCGCAGGGCCGTGGACTTACCATCAGAGCCTGCGATCCCTTGCCTGGGATCGACACTCCAACAGCGGCCTGCAGATTTCAACATCAAGGAGCTTGCAATCTGGGGTAGAGACTGATGTCGGGAAGGTTATGCGTAGTCGAGGTAAAGTCGCTGGAGGTTCGACCAGCCCCAACCCGTGGTCTGATCGCCTGGCGCGGTGGGAGCTGAGATCCCCCCGATGCAGGAGCTTGATCGCCCCAATGCGGAGGGCCCAACCGCCAGCTATGGGAGCCAAGATCGCCCCGTCAACGGAAGTCTCGAGGCCCCCGACCGTGGGAGAACAAAGAAGGGAAGAGATTTAACTATTTCCAGGATGATCATCAGCCTCTGATTGATCTGAGATTGACCAAAGATCTGAAGAGATGGCCATGGACCATGGGAAACATGTAGAAGCTTCATTGCTCCTGACTCTTCTGTGTTCCTGAGGAGGATGTGGTGCTACTAGGAATAGACTGAGCTGCTTCTCCGCTGAACTGCCTTCCCGTGCCAGGCATGGGGCATCGCTCAGGACTTCAGGTAAGACCTTTACTTGGGTATCCTTCCTCTGCAATTCCCCACGAGATAGATCTTACAAACAGTTGTAGAACACTCACTGGCAGCATATTCCTGGCTCCCGATCTCTCACTGTCTGAAGCAGGTCCTGTGCCACCAACAATGTAGACAGCTGTCGCTCTTCAAACTGCTCTGCCAGTGCCACTTGTCATAAGTTCATTAGTCATAGGACCAAAATTAGGCCATTCAGCCCATCGAGTCTACTCCACCATTCAACCATTGCTGATCTATATTTCCCCCTCAACCCCATTCTCCAGCCTTCTCCCCATAACCTTTGACCCCCTTACTAATCAAGAACCTGTCAATCTCCGCTTTAAAAATTCCCAATGACTTGGCCTCCACTGCCGTCAGTGGCAAATAATTCCACAGATTCACCGCCCTCTCCCTAAGGAAATTCATGTTACAGGAGCAGAATAAAGCCATTCAGCCCATCAAGTCTACTCTGCCATTCAATCAGGGCTGATCTATCTTTCCCTCTCAACCTCATTCTCCTGCCTTTGCCCCATAACCCGATACCCGTACTAATAAAATATCTGTCAATCTCTGCCTCAAAAATATCCATTGACTTGGCCTCCATCTCCGTCTGTGGCAATTAATTCCACAGCTTCACCACCCTCTGACTAAAGAAATTCCTTCTCATCTTTCTAAAGATACGTCCTTTTATTCTGAGGCTATGGCTTCTGGACCAAGACTCTCCGACTGGTGGAAACATCCTCTCCACATCCACTTTTACTATTCGGTAAGTTTCAATGAGTTTCTCCCTCATCCTTCTAAACTCCAGCAAATACAGGCCCAGTGCCACCAAACGCCATCATATCTTAACCCAATCATTCCTGAGATCATTCTCGTAAATGTTCTCGGGACCAAAACATCCTTCCTGAGATTTGGTGCCCAAAACTGCTCACAATATTCCAAATGTGGTCTGACCAGTGCCCTAGGAACTCCTCAGCATTCCATCCCTGTATTTGTATTCCAGCCCTCTCAAAATAACTGCCGGCTTTGCATTTACCTTCCTTACCACTGATTCAATTTGCAAATTAACTTTTTAGGAATTCTGCAGCAGCACTCCGGAGTCCTTTGGCACCTCCAAATCCTGAATTCTCCCCCCAATTAGAAAATAGTCTACGCCTTTATTCATACCACCAAAATCCATGACTACACATTTTGCTATGCTGTATTCCAACTGCCACTTCTCAGCCCACTCTCTCAACCTTTAGTTACCTTCTGTTGTTTTTTTTAAAGCTTCCCAATTCTCCAGCTACCCCACTAACCTTTGCAATGTTATATGCCTTCTCTTTAATTTTATTCCTCCTTGTCTCCTTTCTAAAGATACATCCTTTATTTCTGAAGCTGTGCCCTCTTGTCCTAGACTCTCTCCCACTAGTGAAAACATCCTCTCACATCCACCCTTTCCAGCCTTTCACTATTCAATGAGGTCCCACCGTCATCCTTCTAAACTCTAGCGAGTACAGGTCCAGAGCCGTCAAGCATTCATCATATGTTAATCCAATCATTCTCATAAACCTCCTCTGCACCCTCTCTAATACCAGTGTATCCCTCTTCAGATATGGGTCCCAAAACTGCCAACAATATTCCACATGTGGTCTGACCAGTGCCTAACAAAAGCCTCAGCATTATATCTCTTTTTATATATTTTAGAGTTACGCCAGCTTTTTGAGTTTATATTCCAGTTGTCTTGAAATGAATGCTAACATTGCATTTCCCTTGTTATTTGTATGTGCAGGATCGCTCAGTATTTGGAGAAACAATGGGCCTTTGAGATCTTCAGCGTTGCCCTGCCCTTCAAGTCCATGGCTGATGATCTACCTCCAACATTTTGCTGCACAGTGCCAGGGGGAAAAATCGAGCAGAAGCCCATTGAAGACTCGGCACTACGGACTGCAACCTGTTCCAAAGAGAGAGATCAGATGTCACCAGAAACCCACTGTAACCACTCTGGTCACTGCTCTTCCAGGGTGCAGGATGTTACTCGGTACGTACCCTTCCAAAGGTAGACAGCAAGACTTAACCTGTTGGGGTCATGAGGACCAGTGGGTCTATTGTCCAACCAAGGGGTTGTTCTGAAGTCCTCACTTCCCTTTCTTTTGCAGCAGGTGACTCAAATCCCACCCACCTTTTCAAAGGTCATTGTAAAAGCCACTAATAAAGAGCCATGATCTTGTATATTGGTATATTTTTATCTTGTGTCTCTGGAATTCTTGACTCTCAATACATCTCACCAAAGCTAAGAAATCTGGTTATGGTGTAACTGGGGCGCAGGCACTGAATCCTGCCGAGGTGAAACAAGAATTTGGTTTTCTTTTGGGAGGGGGGGGGGGGGGGGGGGGGAAAGAGGGGGAGATGGAGCATGAATTACAGTAACCCCTTCAGTTCTCTCTGCAGTGCAGCACGCAACAAAAGCTCTTCGCTGCCCCTCGGTACACGCGATAAGAAACTAGACTCAACTGGACTAAACTTCAGGTTTTCCAGCGTTGGCAAGAGGAACTGCAGATGCTGGAATCCTGAACAAAACACAGTGCTGGAGGAACTCAATGGGTCAGGCAGCATCTGTGGAGGAAATAGGAGCAGAATTAGGCCATTTGGCCCATCAGGTCTACTCCGCCATTCAATCATGGCTGATCTATCTCTCCCTCCTAACCCCATTCTCCGGGCTTCACCCCATAACCTTTGGCACCCATATTGATCAAAAGTACTGTCACAGGGAGAACGTGCAAACTCCACACAGACAGCACCCTTAGTCAGGATCGAACCCAGGTCTCTGGGGCAGTGGCAGGGTGCTCCGGTTTCCTCCCACATCCCAAAGACGTGCAGGTTTGTAGTTGTGGGCAAAGATCTTTGGTAGTGGGACCTACATTTCCCGCCGTCCCTTGCGCTGGGGCGCCCGGAGGCTCACGGGAGTTGTGGGCGGATCTAAACTACATTTCCCGCCGTGCCTTGCGCGGAGGGTGGAAAATGTCGTCGTTCGTGGCCGAGGTTTTGGAGTCGGCGGGAAAGCTGGAGAAAGACGATATCGGCACCAAGATCGGCCGCCTGGCTCGTCGTGTGGAGGAAGTCAAGGTGAAAACACCAAAGGCCCTGGCGGCTCCAGTCCTGCACTCGCGCAAACGTATCCGGGGAGGGGGAGAGCGGTGGGGAGAGCAGGGTAAGAGGGCGGTGGAGGAGGAAGCGAGGTGAGGGGGCTGGGGTGTGTGGGGCTGGGGAGTGTGTGGGGAGGGGAGTGTGGGGCTGGGGAATGTGTGGGGAGGGGAGTGTGGGGAGGGGAGTGTGGGCTGGGGAGGGGTGTGGGCTGGGGAGTGGGGCTGGGGAGTGTGGGGAGGGGAGTGGGCTGGGGAGTGGGGCTGGGGAGGGGTGTGGGCTGGGGAGAGTGGGGAGGGGAGTGTGGGCTGGGGAGGGGTGTGTGGGGAGGGGAGTGTGGGGCAAAGGAGTGTGGGCTGGGGAGTGGGGCTGGGGAGGGGTGTGGGCTGGGGAGAGTGGGGAGGGGAGTGTGGGCTGGGGAGGGGTGTGTGGGGAGGGTAGTGTGGGGCTAAGGAGTGTGGGCTGGGGAGTGTGGGGAGGGGAGTGTGGGCTGGGGAGTGTGGGGAGGGGAGTGTGGGGCTAAGGAGTGGGGCTAAGGAGTGTGGGGAGGGGTGTGGGGCTAAGGAGTGGAGAGGGGAGTGTGGGCTGGGGTGTGGGGCTAAGGAGTGTGGGGCTGAGGAAAGAGATGAGGGAGGGGAGTGTGGGGCTGAAGAGGGGGGGGGGCAGGGGAATGTGGGGAAGGAGAGGAGGGAGGGAGGGGAGTAGAGGGGATTATTGTTGAATTCAAGTTCAAATTTAGTTTATTGAGAGGCACAAGTATGGTGAGGTCCAGCCACAAAACCCAGCCAACAGCAACATCACAGCTGTATACATTGTCAAACAAACTATTTGGATAAAACAAGATATTGAGAGGGAAAAAAAAGAACACGTCTACTATTGCAAGAGGTGTGTCTAATTGCACTAAGGGGAGGGAGAGAGAGGCGCGTCTTCAGATTAATTTTAGCATTGAAGAAGGTTTTAGTATCCTCAGCATCCTTATTTTTTTCTTATAGTAGAAGTCTTGTTTGTATCTATAATTACCAGTATCATTGGAGTTCTGCAAATTAATATGTTATTTATATAATGCATTCAAATCATTCCTTAATCCATTGACTCAAATTACACCCATTATTATCATAAGCAATGACAGACATCCAGCTTTAGGTGCTTTGTTGAATATGTCACAAAATATGATGATTAAATCTTTATTTTTGTCTAATAGTTTAAATGGAATCTAAGCTTTCATATGTCTTTGTTTATATTTCTTGCAATAATGTTGGCTACAGGGAACAAGAACTTTAAATATTGGCTTATTCTGTATGCTGCACTTTCACATGTTGCATTTTATTATTTTCTTGAATAATAAGATATTGCTCTAACTATTTCATTATTCATTTTCATTTTTCATCAGTTTATCATTTTTCAAAGATGACAAGATGAAGCTTGTATTTTTCAGTTTTAAGCCTTTTTGCTCATTTATGGTGGTGTTGAGCTTTTAAGAGGATTAAGTTATAACTGAAACTTTCAACTGAATTGTATATTTTTTCCTAGGGTGAAGTTTGCAACACAATAAACAAGAAGTATGAGGAGTTCATCCCAAGTTTAAAAAATGGAGAGGATTTGGTAAATCAGGTGGTTGAAATCTCGATGGAGATTGATGTCCTTAAGTCACAAATTGAAAATGAGGTAACTAGAAAAAACCAATCCAGCTGAATGAATTGACAGATTGTAACAAGGCCTCATCGATTAAGACAAGGGATTACTACCGGATGTATTTTTGGTCTTGGGGGTGCCCGTTCACAGTGCTCCTGACATAATTGTACTGGCATGCTGCAAGTCGTACTGAGCTTGGGCATTGAGGAAGACAGCACATGGATGCATGCACAGAGCTGTAATAGGGAGGTTTCACGGCAGTCGGGTTACGACCCATGACCCGTACTGTTGCTACGCTACTCCAAATGGAGTATACGCGATGAACTGCAGGTAGGTACTTACCATTGTTTCCAGCGTAGCGGGCCCGTTAAAGCCCGTCGAAATGGTCAATTTTTGCGCTGTAAATAATTATGGAAATCGTGATAAGCATGTTTGACATTTAGCCTACTTCAGAATTCCACAAGTGAGGAGAAATGACGGTAGATAGAAGTGAGAGCTGAAGGGACAACAACAGACAGAGTGCTTGGCGAACATTGGCCGTTTGCTCACTGCATGGCATTATTTGTGTTTTTTGTTGATTCCTTTGGCATCTAAAAGTTTCAGAAGTGATAAATCTGGCTGTAAATTTTTTAAATCGCTCATGGTTCTGAAGTGGGTTTTTGCATACAAAATGAAAACACATCTGAAGAAAAATTTACAGCCATATTTATCACTTCTGAGACTTTTTAGATACCAAAGGAATCAAGAAAAAACACAAATAATGCCTTAATTGATGAAATGCAGTGAGCAAACGCGATAATTCCCAATATTTTCAATTCCGACATCTGCACAGCCAATGTTTACCAAGCACTTTAGCTGCTGTTGTCCCTTCAGCTCTCGCTTCTCTTTACCTTCATTTCGCTTCACTTTTGGAATTCTGAAGTTGGGTACATGTCTCTCACACTTACCCCGACTTCCACAATATTTTTCAGCGCAAAAATTAGACATTTTGGCGGTTTTTAACAGGTAGGAAAGTACGCGTTTCTTGCATTCACAACATATACCGGAAGTTACGTATGTCCTCCAGATGGATTGAGCGGCTCCGTGCGTCAAGCCCTATGACCCAGTGACCTTATGTGCAACCCCCTTATATTACTAAGTGTTAATGTTTGACAGCAGGTCAAAGTATTAGTCGGAGTATTGAATATAGAAGTTGGGAGGTCAACAAGATGTTGGTGAGGCTGCATTTAGAATATTGAGTTCAGTTCTGAGCATCATGTTATAGGAAAGATGTTGTTAAGTTGGAAAGGGTGCAGAGAAGATTTACAAGGATGTTGCCAGGACTAGAGGGTCTGAATTATAGGAAGAGTTTGAGCAGGCTGGGACCCTATTCCCTGGAGCGTAGGAGGATGAGGAGTGATCTCACAGAGGTGTATAAAATCACGAGTGGAATAGATCGACTGGACACAGAGTCTCTTGCCCAGATGTGTATTGTTGGTCTATATGACTCTGACTCTAAAGGGTGGTGGGTGTATGGAACAAGCTGCCAGGGGAGGTAGTTGAAGCAGTTGAAACCAAGTCTGCTATTGCAATGGTTAAGAGACGTTTGGCAGGTACATGGATAGGACAGGTTTGGAGGGATATGGGCCAATTGTAGGCAGGTGTCACTGGTGTAATTGGGACATGTTGGGCCGAAGGGCTTGTTTCTGCGCAGTATGACTGACTTTATTTAAATAATAATGTTTATTCATTTAAAATATTCAAGAGTTCTTGTGGACCATTCCATGTTATTTTATAAAACCGTTGATTATGCTGTTGCCAACAAAATACACATGAAGAAACCAGGTCTGCCAAACGGCTGCTAAAATTTTGGTGCTATTTATTTTTCCTCACAGTTTTAAATAGAACCTTCACTATGTATTTACCTTATAAATTAAAAAGCATTGGAAACACGAGTTTAAAACTTTCTCTAGATGTTTTTACATTTGTTGATTATGCCAGGTTCTATCTAGGCTCCTTGACCAAAATATTTCAAAAAAACATAATTTTGTCTCTTATTGACATAGCTTGTTTTGCATCGTACAAAATCAATATGATTTTTTTATTTTGAGCTAAAACTCGAGATATGAAATATGTACTTCCTTTAGATTAAGGTACAGCGTTTTTGGTGATTATCTTGCATGTTTTTTTTAAACAGGTGCAGAGAGACCTCCGTGTTGCTGTTACTGAGTTCAGTGAACTGAAACAACAGTTGGAAAAAAGTACAGTTTTATTGAGTGTGTTAACACAATTACATGAGGTAAATATATTTAATGATTCCTTATTTTCCCCATTCTGAAATTTTATTTAGTTGTCTATAAATTTTCCCTTGAATTCATTGCCACAGAAGGCTGTTGTGGCCAAGTCAATGGATATTTTAAACACAGGTAAATAGATTCTTGATTAGTACGGGTGTCAGGGGTTATGGAGGAAGGGATGGGATTGAGATGGGGAGATAGATGAACTATAATTGAATGGCGGAGTAGATGATGGGCTGAATGTCCTAATTCTGTTCCTATCACTTACGAACTTCATAATGATTTGGATAATGGGATAGGCTTTGTGGCCAAGTTTGCAGATAATATGAAAATAGGTGGAGGGTTAGAAAGCAGGGACTATGCAGAAGGACTTGGATAGTTTGCTATATATAAACACAGCTGTAATTTCTACAATGTGAAACCAAAATGTATATAAAATACTCTTTAATAAATTCTGACAATGTGCACTTAACCACATGGGATTTTTTTTCCTCTATTACAAATCTCAATTTTTTTTGGAAAAGGGGAAGTACAACGGGATCTGGGGGTCCTTGTACATCAGTCTATGAAAGTAAGCATGCAGGTACAGCAGGCAGTGAAGAAAGCAAATGGCATGTTGGCCTTTATAACAAGAGGAATCGAATATAGGAGCAGAGAGGTCCTTCTGCAGTTGTACAGAGCCCTAGTGACACCACACCTGGGGTATTGTGTGCAGATTTGGTCCCCTAATTCGAGGAAGGACATTCTTGCTATTGAGGGAGTGCAGCGTAGGTTTACAAGGTTAATTCCCGGGATAGCGGGACTGTCATATGCTGAGAGAATGGAGCAGCTGGCCTTGTACACTCTGTAGTTTAGAAGGATGAGAGGGTATCTCATTGAAACATGTAAGATTGTTAAGGGCTTGGACACGCTAGAGGCAGGAAACATGTTCCCGATTTTGGGGGAGTCTAGAACCAGGGACCACAGTTTAAGAATAAGGAGTAAGCCATTTAGAACGGAGACGAGGAAACACTTTCTCACAGAAAGTGGTGAGTCTGTGGAATTCTCTGCCTCAGAGGGCAGTGGAGGCAGGTTCTCTGGATACTTTCAAGAGAGAGCTAGATAGGGCTCTTAAAAATAGCGGAGTCAGGGGATATGGGGAGAAGGCAGGAACGGGGTACTGATTGGGGATGATCAGCCATGATCACATTGAATGGCGGTGCTGGCTCGAAGGGCCGAATGGCCTACTCCTGCACATATCGTCTATTGTACAGACGCAAATAAATAAACGGCGGGTCTTTGTCCCAAACATTATGGAGGGCACTGTATTTGTCTTTGAAGTATTTTTCTTCGACTTGCAGATATTCGGGACTGCTAGAATTAGTATCTGTGACTTTAAAAAAAATATTTGTTATTTTTTCCAGTTTGATACAGCCCTAGAAACACATCAGCAAGCTTTGTTGGAAAAAAATTATACCAAATCTGCAGAGCATCTCAATAAGGTTAGCATGCCTATCAACATCTTCCTTTGGAGCCATAAATCTTGCTGCTCAGGTATTATAAAAGTTAATTAAACATTTAGGAAAAATTCTTGTGGCGCTGTATTGGTTTTGTTAAAACAACATAAGCTGCTTGCATTTGTATATCAGACCCAATGTCCTAGCATTGATTACTGAAGGGAAAAAACCTACTCCAAAGCTCTTGATTAAGTTAAATATGGATTTATAAGGAAAATAAAGCACTTTATGGAGGCTATTTCAGAGTATAAGGGCCTGGACAGCTGAAGGCCAGACTACTAATGGTGAATTAATTTGTCTGGCGATGAACACAAATACAGATAATGTGATTGAGGATGTGTTTTAAACTCAAACGGATAGAGGAAATTGGAGATGGAGTGGGTGGATGGTTGATGACTAAGAGAAAATTGCTTTCAAATGGGATCATCACATTTCTCAAACCTGTTGAGATCATTTTTGTCTAGTTACCTTGATGTGTGATGAATGTTAACAAAGATGCATTTCAAGCTTTTGTGCTCAGAAATATCCCACAATGTATTTGATCAAAAGCTTAATATTTTTTAGGGATAATGCTCTACATTCTGATAAGATGCTGCTTGTTTCTGCATCTGAAATTTTAACTGACACTTGTGGCAAGTTTAAAATATGGAGTTTGAAGAATTTCCTGATTGCTAAATTAAATTACAGTTTGCAAAGTGTCTTACAGTGTCTTGATTTTCTGCTTCTATTTGCAAGGCACAGCACAATCTTAACCTACTAAAATCAAGGAAGGGTGTTGAGCTGAAGATGTTGCAAGTACTTGGCACAGAGCTCATTGTGCAGAAGGAGAAATTATTGTATCATTTAGGGGAAGAGTGGAAACAGCTGGCAGTATGGAACCTTCCCCCTTCACCAGCACCAACAAAAGGTGAATGAACACGTTTTACTTCTGGTGAAATACTGAAGCCAAGCGTTAAGGTCTGAATATCCAGATTAGTTGGGAGTAATTCATTATCTAGTTCCATTAGTCTTTATGTATTAAAGGGAAAGGTTATTTCTCCTTTGTATAAAAGCTCCTTCATCACAATAGGAGGCAACTGTGGCTGACAAGAGAAGTTAGGGATAGAATAAAACTAAAAGAAAAGATGTATAACACAGCAAAGAGTAGCCAGAAGCCAGAGGATTTGGAAACTTTCATAGGACAACAGAAGAAAACAAAACGGGCAATACGGGCTGAAAAGATGAAGTACGAAGGGAAGCTGGCCAGGAATATAAAGAAGAACAGTAAAAGCTTCTTTAGATATGTTAAGGGAAAAAGAGTAGCAAAGTCAAATGTGGGTCCATTGAAGGCCGACACGGGTGAAATTATTATGGGCAACAAGGAAATGGCTGAAGAGTTGAATAGGTACTTCGGATCTGTCTTCACTAAGGAAGTCACAAACAATCTCCCAGATGTACTGGAGGACAGAGGATCTAAGGGAGTAGAGGAACTGAGAGAATTTTTCATTAGATGAGAAATAGTATTGGGTAGGCTAATGGGACTGAAGGATGATAAATCCCCTGGACCTGATGGTCTGCATCCCAGGGTCCTCAGGGAGGTGGCTCTAGAAATAGTGGACATATTGGTGATCATTTTCCAATGTTCAATAGATTCAGGATCAGTTCCTGTGGATTGGAGGATAGTTAATGTTATCCCACTTTTCAAGAAAAGAGCGAGAGAGAGAAAACGGGAATTACAGACCAGTTAGCCTGACTTCGGTGGTGGGAAAGATGCTGGAGTCAATTATTAAAGAGGTAATAATGGGGCATTTGGATAGCAGTAAAAGGATTAGTCCAAGTCAACATGGATTTATGAAAGGGAAATCATGCTTGACTAATCTTCTGGAATTTTTTGAGGATGTGACAAGTAAAATGGATGAAGGGGTGCCAGTGGATGTAGTGTATCTAGACTTTCAGAAAGCCTTTGATAAGGTCCCGCACGGGAGACTGGTCACTAAAATTAGAGCCCATGGTATTGGGGGTAGGGTGTTGACATGGATAGAAAATTGGTTGGCAGACCGGAAGCAAAGAGTAGGAGTGAACGGGTCCTTTTCAGAATGGCAGGCAGTGGCGGGTGGAGTGCCGCAAGGCTCGATGCTGGGGCCGCAACTGTTTACCATATATATTAATGATTTGGAAGAGGGAATTAGGAGCATTCTAGCAAGTTTGCGGATGACACAAAGCTGGGTGGCAATGTGAACTGTGAAGAAGATGTTAGGAGGTTGCAGTGTGACCTGGACAGGTTGAGTGAGTGGGCAGATGCGTGGCAGATGCAGTACAATACAGATAAATGTGAGGTTATCCACTTTGGCGGCAAAATCAAGGGGGCAGATTATTATCTCAATGGGTTTAGGTTAGGTAATAATAATAATAATACATTTTATTTATGGGCGCCTTTCAAGAGTCTCAAGGACACCTTACAAAAATTGAGCATGTAGAGGAAAAACGTGTAAGGGGAATGAAATAAATAGTAGAGACATGACTAGTACACAAAGTAAAGACAGAATTCAATACAAAACACAGTATGAGGCAATTAATGCACAGATGAAAAGGGACGGGGACGTGGGGCTAAGGATAGGCAGAGGTGAAGAGATGGGTCTTGAGGCGGGACTGGAAGATGGTGAGGGACACGGAATTGCGGATCAGTTGGGGGAGGGCGTTCCAGAGCCTGGGAGTTGCCCTGGAGAAGGTTCTGTCCTCAAAACTGCGGAGGTTGGACTTGTGGATGGAGAGGAGACCGGCTGATGTGGATCTGAGGGACCGTGAGGGTTGGTAGGGGGAGAGGAGGTCAGTGAGATATGGGGGGGGCCAGATGGTGGAGGGCTTTGTAGGTGAGGACCAGGATTTTGTAGGTGATCCGGTGGGAGATGGGAAGCCAGTGAAGTTTTTTGAGGACTGGAGTGATGTGATGCCAGGATTTGGTGTGGGTGATGAGTCGGGCGGCTGCGTTCTGGACCAGTTGGAGTCGGTTGATGTAGGTGGAGCTGATGCCAAGGAGAAGTGAGTTGCAATAGTCCAGTCGGGAGGAGATGAAGGCATGGATGAGTCTTTCAGCAGCAGGCGGTGTGAGAGAGGGTCTGAGTTTGGCGATGTTGCGGAGATGAAAGAAGGAGGTTTTAATGACATGGCAGATGTGAGGCTCAAGGGAGAGGGTGGAATCAAAGATCACGCCAAGGTTGCGGGCCTGGGGAGATGGGGAGACAGTGGTGCCGTCGATGGTGAGAGTGGGGTTATTGATTTTGCTGAGTGTGGCTTTGGAGCCTATGAGGAGGAATTCTGTCTTATCGCTGTTGAGTTTGAGGAAATTATGTTGCATCCAGGTTTTTATAGCTGACAAACAGGAGTTGATATGGGAGAGGGGGGGTTGTGGGGGGATTTGGTGCCAAGGTAAATCTGGGTGTCATCAGCGTAACACTGGAAGTCCAGATTGAAGTGGCGGAGTATCTGACCAAGGGGGAGGATGTAGATGATGAAGAGGAGGGGGCCGAGTACGGAGCCTTGAGTGACTGCGGCTGTAGCAGAGGTGTGGTTGTGGAGAGAGATGAAGTGGGATCTGTTGGAAAGGTAGGAACGGAGCCAGCTGAGTGCAGAGCCTTCAATGCCGAGGTCTTTGAGTCCGGTGAGCAGGATGTTATGGTTCACTGTATCGAAGGCTGCGCTCAGGTCGAGGAGGATGAGGATGTTGAGGGAACCAGTGTCAGCAGAGGTGAGGAGGTCGTTGAGGACTTTGAGGAGAGCAGTTTCTGTGCTATGGAGGGGGCGAAAGCCAGATTGGAGGGGTTCAAGTAGGTTATACGCAAGGAGGTGGGAATGAAGTTGCGACGCAACGATACGCTCCAGGGTTTTTGAAAGAAAGGGGAGGTTTGAGATTGGGCGGTAGTGAATGAGAGAGGAGGGATCAAGACCAGGTTTCTTTAAGATTGGTGTAACGGCAGCAGTTTTGAAAGCGGAGGGGACAATTCCTTGGGACAATGAGGAGTTGAAGAGATTAGTGAGGTAGGGGCAGAGAACGGGGAGGCAGGACTTCAACAGGGGAGTGGGGAGAGGGTCGAGGGAGCAGGTAGTGGGTTTGGAAGAGCTGATGAGTTTGGAGATTTCAATAGGGGTGACCAGGTCAAACTGGGAGAGGAAGCAGTGTGGAGGAGGGGTAAGGAGGTCAGTGGAGATGTTGAAAGGAGGGGCCTTGGTAGGTGGTGCAGTAGATGCTGGGGAGTCGGGTACAGGGGATAAAGATTGATAGATGGTGCTGATTTTATCAGCGAAAAAGTGGAGGAATGAGTTGCAGAGATCCGGAGTAGAGGTAGGGAGAGTGTTGGCTCGAGGCTTGAGGAGGTTGCCCACTGTGGAGAAGAGGGTTCTGTGGTTTAGGCAGGGATCGGTGAATATGGAGGAGAGGTAGGCAGGTAAGGGGGAGGTGCAGCGAGACCTGGGCGTCCTTGTACACCAGTCACTGAAAGTTGGCTTACAGGTACAGCAGGCAGTGAAGAAAGCTAATGGACTGTTGGCCTTCATAACAAGAGGATTTCAGTATAGGAGTGAAGAGATTCTTCTGCATTTGTATAGGGCTCTGGTGAGACCACATCTGGAGAATTGTGTACAGTTTTGGTCTCCTAATTTGAGGAAGGACATCCTTGTGATTGAGGCAGTGCAGCGTAGGTTCATGAGATTGATCCCTGGGTTGGCAGGACTGTCATATGAGGAAAGATTGAAAAGACTAGGCTTGTATTCACTAGAGTTTAGAAAGATGAGAGGGGATCTTATAGAAACATATAAAATCATAAAAGGACTGGACAAGCTAGATGCAGGAAAAATGTTCCCAATGTTGGGCGAGTCCAGAACCAGGGGCCACAGTATTAGTATAAAAGGGAGGTCATTTAAGACTGTGGTGAGAAAAAACTTTTTCACCCAGAGAGTTGTGAATTTATGGAATTCCCTGACACAGAGGGCAGTGGAGGCCAAGTCACTGGATGGATTTGAGAGAGTTAGATGGGGCTAGTGGAGTCAAGGGATATGGGGAGAAGGCAGTCACGGGTTATTGATAGGGGACGATCAGCCATGATCACAATGAATGGCGGTGCTGGCTCGAAGGGCCGAATGGCCTCCTGCACTTATTTTCTATGTTTCAAATACCATTTATGAATCTGGGGAAACAGAAGGTTGCAATTTGTGTATAGGAAAGAACTGCAGATATATCAAAGGTAGACACAAAATGCTGGAGTAACTCAGCGGGACAGGCAGCATCTCTGGAGAGAAGAAATGGGTGACATTATGGATCGAGACTCTTCTTCAGACTGATGTCAGGGGAGTGTGTGGGACAGAGATAGAATGTAGTCAGAGACAGTAAGACTGGTGGGAAAACTGAGAAGGGGAGGGGATGGAGAGAGGGAAAGCAAGTGCTATTTGAAGTTAGAGAAGTCAATGGTCATACCGCTGTGGTGTAAGATACCCAAGCGAAATATGAGGTGCTGTTCCTTCAATTTGCACTGGGCCTCCCTCTGACAATAGGACAGAAGGCTAGTATGGGAATAGGAGGGGGAGTTAAAGTGCTGAGCAACTGGGAGATCAGGTCGGTTTAGGTGCACTGAGCGGAGGTGTTCAGCGAAACTATCTCCCAGCCTGCGGTTGGTCTCGCCAATGTACAGACATTGACACCTGCAACAGCGGATATAGTAGATGAGGTTGGAAGAGGTGCAAGTGAACCTTTGCCTCACCTGAAAAGGCTGTCGGGGTCTTTGGATGGATTCGAGGGGGGGAGGTAAAGAGACAGGTGTTGCATCTCCTGCGGTTGCAGGGGAAAGTTGCAATATATTTTACTCATGGGCCTGTCCCACTTGGGCAACTACAGGTGACTGCTGCAAAATTTCCAACATTTTGAAAAAATTTCGGCAACAGTGGTGACAATTTTTGCTGACCTAGGTGTTGTCGTAAATTGTTGCCATGTGTCGTAGGTGATTTCCATTAAAACTAGTCGCTGACAGCCGTCTAAAGAGTTTCCTAAGTGGGACAGGGACATCAGCTAAGGGCCTGTCCCACCAGCATGCGATTGCATGCGTCTAGGGTGACCAAACGGAAGCGGAGTTAGTAGGCGCAAAGTTCGCGCGTGATGTAATTTACGTCAAACTCACCAATCAGCTGGGCAGGAGGCGGGCCGACTGCACAGCGTTGGGCGGTGACGTCATCGCGCAACGCTAGGCGTACGCCGTCAAGATGCTGCGTACGACGTCGCGATGCTGCGTACCCCCGTCGAGAAGTTGCGTACGGCCTCAATGCGGCTGGGAGCCGACAGGCCGTTGACGCGCGGGATTTTCGAACAGTGCAAGATTCTTGCAGCCCTGCACGATGTCGGGACCAGCCCACCACAACTCCTAAAGTCTCCGCCGATCGAAGTGGGACCAGCCCCGAGAGGCCGTACACCTCAAGCGACCACGTTTGGTCGCGCTAGACGCATGCAATCGAATGCTGGTGGGACAAGCCCTTTAATCCATATCGAGGGAGCTTGTAAACCAATTCCATTACTTTTCTTGTATGTATCCACTGAAGAAGTAATTCCTGGTATTGAATACTAGAGAATAGGTGACACAGGTGTAGGAACTAATCACTTGTTTTCCTGCAGCTGAGGATTTGTTCAGATGGACTTTGAAAACTGAGCTACGCTTATGCAACATGACATCAAGGAGGAAGAGTGATCTTGAGACACTGCTTTTATCAATACTTCAAGGATTCGCTATTCTTGGTGAACTGAACAGAAAACTGAAATTCTTTAGTAAGTAATTTACACTTAATGATTACTGATTTTCTGCTGCCAGGACTTGGTGAGCATCATCAAGTTTCTACAGCAAGTCACTATAGCATTTTTTTATCAACTGGATGAACATCTTTCAAGGTACTGCAGCGTGTATTGGTAGAATATGATTTTTGCGTCTTGCACTATGAGAAGAATAAAATGGAAATTAGAAACTTAAATTTCACTTAGTTTAAAATGTATTTTCTCCAGATTTTCAATATTGAACCTAAGGGTCTCAACCCAAAATGTCACATTCCTTCTCTCCAGAGATTCTGCCTGTCCCGCTGAGTTATTCCAGCATTTTATGTCTACCTTGGATTTAAACCAGCATCTGCAGTTTTTTCCCACACATTTTAACCACTTTTAATTAGTCCTTGGACCTGCAATTATAATCTTCAACTCGCTGAAGAATCTTTAGCAATTGGCATGTCTAATCTTCAAAGACTTTATTGTACAATATTCAAAACTTATTAAATCTGTAGCTTAAGATCACAACAAATAACAGAGGCTGGCCACAGAGCTTAATTTGAGAGCATTGCAATTCTCAGTTCCTTTAAAGTCCAAAGACCTAATGAAAAGCCTTAAATTGTTCTACTGCAGACATGCATGGCACCCTTGGGTAGAAACTTACAAAGATACATAATCATTGTCGGGAAATAAATAAAAGCTACTCTTGTTCTGAGGCATTGGTCACTTACCTGTTACATCTCCTCCCCCCCAGTTTCTTCTCAGGAAAGTTTGAATTTTGGAACACAGTAAATTATGTATTTCACTGCTCTGCCTTCTTTGTCAATGCAGCATGTTCCAATTAAGTTGCTAATACTTTAATGACTTCTGACCTTTTACATTTTATTCTAAAACTTGGTTTAATGTGCGTGTAAAAAAAGTTCAGCGTATCAATTTACAGACATTGGTTTTTATATTGTTTAGGTCACAGGAGCTGTTTCTACGAGAAGAGGTTGACATATTTATCAATTATTTGTGTCTTCGTCTGAGTGCAAGTTTGGGAGGAATTGATAGTACACAAATGACATTTTGAAACAAAATGATTGTCTTTACTTGTTTTGCTCTTGGTCCTCTTTACTGCTTAATGGCCATGTCCAAACTCTGCAGGTCAGATCTTGTTGAAATATATTTTGAAACCACTGGTTGTCGAGCCGTCCCTTGATGTTGAGATTGAACTTCGGGCTAATGATGCCGTTTTAAGGTTCAGCGCAGTTAAAAGCAAATGTGAACATGAGTTACCAGCAAAGGTTTACCTGAAGATCACAACCGTCTTGGAGTTCCTGTACCAACATTTGCTTCGTATGTAGACTTTTATTTTGTCCCTTTCCCTCGCTGCATTGTCTTGTAATTATGCCGTTCTGAAATTAGTTTCCAAGCATAATTAAGTTAAAGACAAATTGCTGGGTATGTAAAATTTAATTGTCTTTCTTTTTGGTGTTATGGCAGATATTCCGCTCTGGGTCTCTGTGGACCGTAAAGAAAAGCAGGATATAAACCTAGCAGAGTTGCTGGGAGGCATGATCTGGGAGGAATTATCAGAAATCATTATTAAGAACTGTTTGGTATTTTCTATACCAGCAAACAGCAGCCAGTTAGAGCTGTATGAAGAGGTATGGACACTTTACGTAATGTGTGTGTGAACGAGAACCTTTAATTGTCGAACGGTGTATTTTCCATTGCACATTCCTAATTAGCATTCAGTTTTCCGTCACAAAATTGAGATAGTGAATGACGGTTTGGAAGATGACTTTAGATTGTAGGCGGAAACAGGTGACTGTTGGGTTGTAAAATGTAATTCAATCCAGAGAGTCGGGTGCACAAAGAAAATAGTATGCATCATGGGTCAGGTGCTGAAGAAGAGGCACCTAAGGATATATGTTGAACCATCCTTGAAGTACCAGAATAGATCAATAAGGTGACTTTAAAAAGGCCTTTATTACCTGAAGCATACAATATAATAACAAGCATACAATATAATAACAGGGTGGTGATGTTGGAGCTTGATGCAACACTGATGAGGTTGCAGCTTGCATGCCGGGTCATGGCTCTCATTATTACATTGCAGAAAATATGTCATTGCACTGGAGAGCTTAGATAAATTTGTACATGGTTGTTTCCAGGTTTATGAATAAGATGCCCAGTGAGGAAAGGTTACCCATGATAGGGTTAATTTCTTCTTGAGGCAGAAGGGGAAATTACTTGGTGTAGAAGATTAAAAGGCAGTTAGCCAAAATGGGAAGGACCTATTTCCTTTGACAGATGGATTAAAAGCTGAATTGGGGAAAGTGCAGTTTGTATAAAATTGGTAAAATAATAGACCAGGGTTGTGCTTGCTAGATTAGCTAGAGCGATGACCATGTCTCTTATGCACTCTTGCTTGCCATTGGGGTCTGTCTGTGTATCTATCTGTCCGTGTATACATATGCACGTGTGTACATATGCCCCCCCCTCCCTCTCTGCCCCCCCTCCCTCCCTCCCTCTCTGCCCCTCTCTGCCCCCCCTCTCTGCCCCCCCTCCCTCCCTCTCTGCCCCCCCTCCCTCCCTCTCTCTCTGCCCCCTCCCTCCCTCTCTATGGAGTAGTGAATATTGGGACCTATGATTGAGTGGTGGAGTATTGCGTTTGGGAACCAGACCTCCCCTGTGACAACGCGCCCCCCCAACTCAATCTCTACCCCCCCTCTCTCTCCCTCTCTATTCCCCCTCCCCCTCCCTTTCCACCCCTCCTCCCTCTCTAGCCGCGCCTGTGCAGTTGGGGGTTATGCGTGAGTTTGGGGGGGTGGTTAGTGTGTGTGTGTGACGCCGAATGCCGCCCCCCCCCCCCCTGCAACCACGAGTTGAGGGGACGGGACCCAACGGGTCCCATTTGGTCTAGCATATTACTAAAAGTCTCGTCTTGTTTGGACGTCTGTCTGTCTGTGCGTGGCAGTTGCAGCTATGATGTCACACTGGGATCTCACAGTCCTCCACCTGACATTTGCAACAATGTTGCCTTCATAGAACATTTAGTCATGGTCCTGGCAGCAAGTGATTGAACCGGAGGGGGAGGGGCCAGGGGAAGTGGAATTGGAATTGAAAGTGCTGGGGGAGGCAGGTGAGTGGTGGTATACTGTGTTAGGGGAAGGGTTACATTGGGGGACCAGGCCTCCTGTCGGGGCTGTGGGTGAGTGATGGAATATTGCATTGGTGGAAACTGGTTGTGTGAGGGAAATGGGTGAGTGGTGGATTATTGCATTAGGGGAACGGGGCCCAACGGGTCCTACTTGGTCTAGTATATGTGAATGTATGTATACATATACATACATACATACACATATATACATACACATATACACACACACACACACACACACACACACATATATATATATATACATGTATATAAAAAACTAAAAGTCTCATCTTGTATGTATGTTCCTGAAATATAGCCACAACGATACACGATAGCGCAACAATTTTAGAGGCGCCTTACTCACCATTCGCCTGCAGTGTGCAATATCAACTTCTATTTTACAAAGTAATTCGCTTAATAAACTTTAACTTTATACTGTGACCGGGACAAATTTGTGCAGTGCGCACCCACTTACCTGGCCCGTCAGCTGCACCTACACAGCTGGGGGAGGGCTGCCGGGCCTGGTATCCATGCGTGCGCAGTTGGGGGAGGGTTGCCGGGCCCGGTATCCGTGCGTGTGCAGTTGGGGGAGGGTTGCCGGGCCCGGCGCCATTTTCAGATCACCATTTTGATCTAGTACTTCTGTTCAATTCAATTCAATTTATTGTCATTTGGACCCCTTGAGGTCCAAACGAAATGTCGTTTCTGCAGCCATACATTACAAACAAATAGACCCAAGACACAACATAATTTACATAAACATCCATCACATTGATGGAAGGCCAAAAAAACGTATCTCTCCACTGCACTCTCCCCCCCGATGTTAGAGTCAAAGTCAAAGCCCCCGACTGGCGATGGCGATTGTCCCGCGGCCATTAAAGCCACGCCGGGTGATGCAAGGTCGCACACCGGGTTCTTGATGTTAGAGCCCCCGGCGTGCGCTCGCAGTCCCGCGGCCATTCCAAGCCGCGTGGGGCGATGGTGCAAGGCCCCGCTCCAGGAGCTCTTCAACCCCGCAACTCGGGCGGGAGAAGTCGCCGTTGCGGGAGCCCTGAAAAGCGGTCTCCCTCCAGGGACCCGCGGGCTCCCGGTGCTGCCGTCCGCCAAACCCGCAGTTGCAGCCACCGAATCTCCGGAGGTCGGGCCGCAGCAGCGTCCACCACAGCTCCACCCGCTCTGGACTCGGCCAGCTCTGCGACGGTGGTAGTGTACTTGACTGGCGACCCAACAGGTCCACGAGTTTCGAGTTTCTTACAAAAATTGAGTTTGTGATTGAATGGTGATTGTTTACAGGAATGCAAATGAGGACGGGAATTTTGTTTTGCAGATAAGAACTAACGTTCTGTTTTTGTTTTTCCCTTCCAGGTGATAAAAGCCACAGATAAATTTGAGGAAAAACTCAAAGAGATGCAGTTTTTGCAGAACCATTCCACGGACCTATTGAAATATGCAAGAAATGTTAATGTTCATTTTGCCAGTAAGAAGTGTCAAGATGTGATTGTGACTGCCAGAAACCTGATGACATCTGAAATCCACAACACCGTTCAGGTGAATTAGTAATGCTTGCACAGCCCCAGCACACGTGGGAGGGATCAAATCAGTTTATTGACAAATACACCAGGGTGAGGGTTCAAAGAAATTCCTGTTCACAGATGAACATTATTCATACAGTAATGATTCATAAATATTGATGCAAAACAGCAGAATGGTGCAAGATTGTAGTGCTATCCAAAGTAGTAGTAAAAAAGATTGAAATACAGTAATGGAATTGCCAAATGTGGTAGTGTTAAGAATATGCAGAAGCACTCTGGAAGGCAGTGCAAAAGTGCTCATTGCCGTAGAGCATGGCAACTTGCCCATGCTGGCCAGGATGCCCCGTGTCCCACCTGCCTACGTTTGCCCCCCCCCTATCTGTCCAAACCTTTCCTATTCATGTACCAAGTGATTGGTTTACGGGTCTGGTGGCATTGGGAAAGAATGGGCAACTAATAATTTTGTTATTATTTTAGAACAGTGTATATTAATAGATGACAAATGGACAATAAGGGACAATTTTGGAAACAATTTATGGATCCACCAGGAAGTTCCCAACTGTTGTAAATTTAACTGAATAAAGTGCTTTGTCCTGTGGATGTGCCCTTGTTGTTCCAGTTTTTGCTTGTCTACATTTTTATTTGTAACCAAGTTTTGTGAAAAGGTTTAAAAAAAAAATCTCTTAACCTTTAGATTTCAGCTGATTCCAGGATCTCCATTCCAAAGCTTCCCAGTCTAGGATTAGTCAGTAAAGTAAAAGTGCCCGTGATTTCCAACATTGTTCCGAGAGACATGGTGACCCTGGGGAGCGGGAAGCAACTCAGCAGTCGAACAATGTGTTTGCCTACCTGCCGCATCAGTCAATCTGTTCAGACATTGATGGAACTGGCTTATCAGACACTTTCAGAGGCAACAAGTGCTACACCTGAATGGCAAGTAATTCTGTGTTTTGTTGCATGATAGATTCTGGAGTGAATGGAGCTCTTGTTGCACATTATAATTTCCTGGTTACGTTCAATAGACAATAGGTGCAGGAGTGGTCCATTCGGCCCTTCGAGCCAGCACCACCATTCAATGTGATCATGGCTGATCATCCCCAATCAGTACCCTGTTCCCGCCCTATCCCCTGACTCTGCTATCTTTAAGAGCCCTCTCTTGATCTCTCTTGAAAGCACCCAGAGAACTGGCCTCCAACAGCCTTCTGAGGCAGAGAATTCCACAGGCTCACAACTCTGTGTGAAAAAGTGTTTCCTCATCTCTGTTCTAAATGGCTTACCCCTTATTCTTAAACTGTGGCCCCTGGTTCTGGACTGCCCCAACATCGGGAACATGTTTCCTGCCTCTAGCATGTCCAAACACTTAATAATCTTACATGTTTCAATAAGATCCTCTCTCCTTCTAAATTTCAGAGTGTACAAGCCCAGCCGCTCCATTCTCTCAGCATATGACAGTCCCGCCATCCCGGGAATTAACCATGTAAACCTACGCTGCACTCCCTCAATAGCAAGAATGTCCTACCTCAAAACTGCCACAATACTCCAGGTGTGGTCTCACTAGGGCCCTGTACAACTGCAGAAGGATCTCTTTGCTCCTATACTCAACTCCTCTTGTTATGAAGGCCAACATGCCATTCGCTTTCTTCACTGCCTGCTGTACCTGCATGCTTACTTTCATTGACTGATGAACAAGAACCCCCAGATCCTGTTGTACTTCCCCTTTTCCCAACTTGACACCATTTAGATAATAATCTGCTACCAAAGTGGATAACCTCACATTTATCCACATTAAACTGCATCTGCCCACTCACCCAATCTGTGCAAGTCACCCTGCATTCTCATAGCATCCTCCTCACAGTTCACACTGCCACCCAGCTTTGTGTCATCTACAAATTTGTTCATTAATGTCAGAAATGCTCATCGGTGATAGGATTAATGACCTGCAGGCAGGAACAGTATGTAAGGTTTTCAAATTTGCTGATGAAAGGAAAATAAGTAGAAGGGCATGTAATGATAGCGTAAATCGGCCATGGGGTTATTGAAGAATGAGTGGGCAAAGGACTGGCAAGTAGAGTTTAATCTAGGGAAGTGTGAGGTCATACACTTCATGAAGAGAAATCAAAAGGCAGGTTTGCCAAATGGAGAGACTGCAAGTGGGTGAAGTAAAGAGGGATGTTCTTGTTTATGAATCACACAAAACTATTTTACATGGATCGTGGATGAATATTTGATAGACTACAAAATAAAAGTGGATGGCAAAATGGCACCAAAGAGGATTGTGATATTAATTCAATTAAACTAGTTAATATCACTTCAAAGAATAGTTTAATTAAGTATTAACCATTCGTGGCCTTGGAAAATGTTACCAGTGAACGTATCTTTGTTTGAAGTCTTAAACCTGTGGTTCAAAATGACAATTAGAGATTTTGATTTCTTGGAAAATTGGTACACCTGCTACATTGTTGGCAACAAGGAGGTACCAAGCTCCAGTCTAGAGTACTGTGGCATTTCCAATAAATTCTTACCATTTGGAACCAAGATGCTTCATTCAAAATTCTATTCATAAGATGCCGGGGGGTTGGTGCAGCATAAAAATTGGGTAAAATTAATCTAAGGAAATCTGTTTTTCAGACTTCAAAAGTAGTGTGATCAAGCAGTCAATGAAATTTATGGTCAACTTCATCGCATCCAGTAAATTTTGTAGTATTTGAGTTCCTCAAGGATGTTCCAGCATTTTGTTAGGTCATTAATGCTCAGCATTTCAAATCATTTCCCCAGTTTTTGATAGACATAAAATGCTGGAATAACTCAGCGGGACAGGCAGCATCTCTGGAGAGAAGGATGGGTGACGTTTCAGCTCGAGCCTTCTTCAGACTAGTCTGGGAAAGGGAAACGAGAGATATAGACACTGATGTATTGAGATGAGGAACTCTCGTTGGAGAGGGGAAGAGAATTTCTTCAAAGTAGTCATACCTTGAGGAGATTTCGCAGTGGAGTGGGCAACATGTTTAGGAAGGAACTGATTGGTTAGCAAAATATCTGATTACTTTATGTTGCATTTTAATATTTCATCTGAGCTTCAAAATCGTGGCTTCATGGGAAAAAGTTCAGGTTTTTGTTACTCTCTTTGGGGGAATAGTATTTTCTGATATCACTCGTACATGATACAGCCCTAATATTATGATTATTCCTTATTATTTTGTTGTAGGGAACAAATGTAAAATTTATCATCCTTCAGTCCCATTAGCCTACCCAATACTATTTCTCGTCTAATGAAAATTACTTTCAGTTCCTCTAACCTGTTAGATCCTCTGTCCTCCAGTACATCTGGGAGATTATTTGTGTCTTCCTTAGTGAAGACTGATCCGAAGTACCTGTTCAACTCTTCTGCCATTTCCTTGTTACCCATAATAATTTCACCCATGTCTGCCTTCAAGGGACCTACATTTGACCGCTATTCTTTCTCCCTTAACATATCTAAAGAAGCTTTTACTGTCCTTCTTTACATTCCTGGCCAGCTTCCCCTCGTACTTCATCTTTTCAGACCGTATTGCCAGTTTTGTTTCCTTCTGTTGTCCTTTGAAAGTTTCCCGATCCTCTGGCTTCCGGCTACTCTTTGCTGTGTTATACATCTTTTCTTTTAGTTTTATTCTATCTCTAACTTCTCTTGTCAGCCACGGTTGCCTCCTACTCCCCTTAGAATCTTTCTAACTTTTTGGAATGAAATTATCCTGTGTCTTCCGGATTATGCCCAGAAATTCCTGCCATTGCTGTTCCACTGTCATTCCTGCTAGGATCCCTTTCCAGTCTACCTTGGCCAGCTCCTCTCTCATGCCTTCATAGTCCCCTTTGTTCAACTGCATCACTGACATTTCCGATTTAACCTTCTTCTCAAATTGCATCCTTCTCCTACGCGTAGTGGGCTAAATGGCCCTTTGTGTTGTAAATTTTCTATGGTAACACCGAACAATGAAGTGATTTTGTTTAAAGTTCTGGCTCAGTGAAATCTGACCTGAGTTTGAGATTTTTTTGATAGCCAACCTGAACCTTGGCATGGTCAGACTTGGGCTCTGACTAAGCAGCCACGCTCAAGTTTACTCTTCAATTTTTTCACTCAAGGAAATACCAGGATGATTTAGGCAGCCAATGCACTGTTTCAATAACCTTTTGAATTTCATCTTTGAGCAGCTGATTTATACTTTATTTGCTTTTTCAGCGCTGTGCAGTTGTTCTACACTGTTAGAAACATGTTCCACTTGTTCTACGATGTTGTTCCGACATATCACAAGTAAGTTTGACATTTTTAAGTTTGTTTTTAATTCCATTACCATTTTTGAATTGATTCATTACATTTGATTGTACGGTAGTGCAAGAGTTGGTGATTAACATATTCCACCTATTTGGCAAGGTAATCAAATCATTCACTGTTGAATGTAAGAAATAATAAACAATTGAATGTGTTTTTTACAACCACAGTAAGATTGTGGCCAATTTACCTCCACTCCATCTACCTGTATTACTGATGCCTTTAGTGCCCAGAAATTTGCCAGTCTCTTCCTTGCATCTGCGTAATGACCAAATACCCACAAATATATTGACCTAATTACAGTTCCAACCCCAGACATGGCAGACAGGAGAAATGATCTGCATGCATTTATCCAGTCAAATATTTAGCTTTCATGAAGTCACTTTCTAAACTTGAGGAAAGTGCTCTTATGGGTTAAATTTATGTTCCCTAATCTTGGCAATTAGTTGGGTAAAGCATGTATTTTCTTGCTGCTTGTTACTGTTGTGTTAATGTCAGCAGTAACAAAACCCCATTTGCACAAAGATAGACCACTCAGTGGGTCAGGTAGCATCCCTGCAGAACATGGATAGGTGATGTTTCGGATTGGAACTGCACTTAATCTTTTTATCTTTCACTGTTATTTTAAAATGGCTTTTGATATTTATTAAATACCTACATTGTTGTGTAGTTTCAGGAAGATACATTATGGTAGATTCTAATTCATCCATTCTTATTTTCAAATAGGGAGACTCTGCAGAAGTTGCCCCAGCTAGCTGCTATACACCACAACAATTGCATGTACATTGCTCACCATTTGATCACGCTTGGACACCAATTCCAGTATCGGCTTCCAAGTCCTTTGTGCAATGGAGCTGCAACCTTCGTAGACTTTGTGCCAAGTTTTAGGCGACTAGGTGTGTAACTAGATTTTGCTTCACTTATTATTTGAATAGCATGTCAAAGATTTAAAAACATTTGCTTATCCAGCAATTATGATCAATTTTCTACTATGTTTAAAACAATTGGAGACTGTTCCATATCTCCAGCCTTTGATATAATTTGAATTGGTGACATAATTGGGTTAACGAGAATTAGAACCATATTTTGAAATCACAGCTGTTTCTGTGACATGGGTTGAATTTTCTTGCCTTGCTTATTGGGAATTTCAATTGATTCTAATTCTGAGATAGTTACTTTTGATGCGGAGGAGGATAAAGTCATGTAATCTTTAACTGTACCATGTTTAGGTTTCTAATGTGCTTAAAAGACCTGGAAGAAACTCATGTGAACTGAGCACATTCTGGACAGTAGGTGGCCTCAATTTAACCTGTATTCCTACTTTGATTTGATTATTCACAGGGTCTCGCCAAATTCACTTAGCTGTGGATGATGGTTTTATGCATATATCTGTAACTAATTATTGAACATTATTATTCCGCATTTGGAGGGTATTTTGTATATTTTAAAAAACCCTAGAAATCTTATTAACATAGTGTGGTGGTTGTATGGATTTACAGTGCCCATAATGTTTGGGATAAAGACCCATCATTTATTTATTTGCCTCTGTACTCCGCAATTTGAGATTTGTAATAGAAAAAAATGATGTGGTTCCCGATGTTGGGGCCACAGTTTAAGAATAAGGAGTAAGCCATTTAGAACGGAGATGAGGAAACACTTTTTCACACAGAGAATTATGAGTCTGGAATTCTCTGCCTTGGGAGGGCAGTGGAGGCCGATTCTCTGGATACTTTCAAGAGAGAGCTAGATAGGACTCTTAAAGATAGCAGAGTCAGGGGATATGGGGAGAAGGCAGGAACGGGGTACTGATTGGGGATAATCAGCCATGATCACATCGAATGGCGGTGCTGGCTCGAAGGGCCGAATGGCCTACTCCTGCACCTATTGTCTATAAAGTGCACATTGTCAGATTTTAATAAAGGCCATTTTTATTTTGGTTTCATCATGCAGAAATTACATCAGTGTTTATACATAGTCCCCCCATTTCAGGGCACCATTATGTTTGGGACACAGCAATGTCATGTAAATGAATGTAGTCATGTTTAGTATTTTGTTGCATATCCTTTGCATGCAACGACTGCTTGAAGTCTGCGATTCATGGACATCACCTGTTGCTAACCAGGGGATACTAACCTTGCCAGACCCTTCACCATGGGTTAACTCCTCCTTGGCATCTAAGTAATGAAGAACAACAAAGCAGCTGGACTCGATGACATTCTATGTGAACAAGTCAAACACCCAGGACAAGTCACCAAGCAATGGTTTCTTGACCTAATCAAACAGTTGTCTCAGAATTAACAAGCTACCAAAGATGTGGAGACGAGCAAAGATAGTGACTATACTGAAGCCTGGAAAAGATCCAGCCGACCCCAAGAACCTCCGACCCATCTCCCTGCCCTGATCCATAAATTATTTGAGAGGCTACTCTTGAATTGTCTGGGCCCCATCACGGACCAGCAGTGAACAAGTTCCTGAACAAGCAGGCTTCAGACCTGGAAAGTCCTGCACAAGCCAGCTCCTGAATCTGACCCAATTAATTGAGAATACATATGAGAAAGGACTTAGCACTGGTAACTCTTTTGTAGACCTGTCAGCGGCCTTTGATACAGTCAACCATTGGTGCAAAAGCTATCCAAGAACATAAAGGATACAAGTCTGACAGCTCTGATCCAAAATATGCTGGAGAGCAGACGCTTCTTTGTGGACCTCAGGGGTGATCGCAGCAGATGGTGCAGACAAAAGAATGGGCTTTCTCAAAGCAGTGTCTTGCCCCTCTGCTTTTCAACATTTACACCAATAACCAATCCATCCACCCAAGTACCAGGAGCTTCCTGTATGCTGATGACCTCTGTATTGCATCTCAATGTCAGTCCTTCGCAGAACTTGAGAAGTCCCTCACTGAAGTGTTAGATGGCCTTAGCAACTACTACGCCCTAAATCATTTACGGGCAAATGCAGACAAGACAAAAATTAGCACCTTCCACCTCGGGAACCGTGCTGCAAACTGCAAATTAACTGTTCACTAGTATGGGAAGGGTCTAGCCTACTCAGCCAAACCCATATACCTAGGAGTTACCCAGGAGCTACAAAGACCATGTCAGCAAGACAAAAGCAAAGATAACACACTGAGAAAGCTGGCCAACTCTAAATGGGGATCAGATCCAGGAACCTTCCGGAGTACTGCCCTTGCACTATGCTAATCAGCAGCCGAATATGTCTACACCATTCTGGGGACATTCTTCACACGCCAAGTAGTTGGATCCAGTGCTAAAAGCAGCATGCAGAACCATCTTTGGCTGCCTCAAACTCACACAATATGACGACCTGTACCTGCTGTGCAGGCACGTGCCGTGAGTAATTACTCAAGGTAGGCAGTCAGTCGGCTTTAAAAAAAAATCTTAAACCGTGCATACGCAGATTGTTCTCTCAGTAAAAATAAGTAACAATTCAATTTTCCCAAGGCTTCTAAATCTCCTTCATTTTGTAATTGAATGTGCGGGGGACGGAGGATGAAGGCGGGTGGAGGGATGGTGGAGAAAAACGGGAGCACACCGGGACGTTGAATCAGTAGTCATCTTATTGAATGACAATACGAATTCAAGGGACCAATTGGAGGGAGAGTTCCTTTCACATCGTGTGGAGAGTTTGTGCCAGGAGTTAAAGATACGGGGAGGGCAGGAGTGTTGAGAAGGAGGGGGTCAGAGATCACGTCACTCACTCGCCGCAGCGCTCCGGGCACGGACAGCAGAACTGGCCACCACTTCCGGGGAAGGAAGCAGCTCGGGTGACTGCGGGCAGCCGCCGGGACCCGACAGCAGAACCGGCTGCCACTTCAGCGCCTTCTGCCGGCCCACTCACCTCTGGCAGTGCTCTCCGTCTGAGCATCTCACCTGCAGCTCGCTGGCTTCGCTCATGTCAGCCGCTTCCCGCAAATCCTTAAATTCCGTCAGCCAAGTAACTTCAACTGGTCCCTTGAGCGCGCTGTCGGAAGCTAAGGATTTGCGGGATGCGGCTGCCATGAGTGAGGCCGGAGAGGAGAGAGGTTTTCAGACGGAGAGCACTGCCTGAGGTGAGCGGGGACCGGCAGAAGAGGCTGTCCGCTCCCGGTGGCCACTCGCAGCCACCCGAGCTAATTCCCTCCCTGGCCACAATGCGTTGGCTTCATGCCCGGAGCATCGCAAGTGGGTTACTGACCCCAATCCCCTCCTTCACAGTGCTCCTGCCCTCCCCGCAATTTAACCCGGGCCAGACTCCCCAAACACTGTGAAAGGAGCTCTCGCTTCCCCCACCCACCCCAGGAAATACGCTATTTAAAAACATAAAGCACCAAGAAATGTACTTACCACATTGTTGGTACACAAACTCCATTCTTCACTCTTTGTTTCCAAAGATACTCTTAAAATAATGATAATCCATATTTGAAAAACCAATCGATCTCTTAGATAGGCATAATTCTCCCATGCCTTTACTATTTATATTTAATAATTGCCATTTCATAATTTTAGTCAGGGTAGACAGTGTCTACCTTGCGTACCCTGACGGCACGTGCCTGCTGCTGTGTGGTATTGTACCCCCTACAATCAAGAGAGCAATATCCTCAAAAGTGGAACGCAGCAAGCAGGAGGATGACCCTTGTCACCCACTCATCCAACACATCCAGAGGTTAAAATCCAGAAATAGCTTCCTACATGCAGTTCAACCCCTGGATGATAACCCCCACACCTGTAGGATAGATACTTGGGTGACACCGCTACAATCAAAACCCCACGCATTGACACTATACCCTGAGGGATCCCTTCAATTGGGAGAGAAAGAGATATGGTCAGTCTGGCTCTGCCTCAACCGCCTCAGAACACAGGTCGGACGGTGCAAAGCCCTCATGCAGAAGTGGGGGTACAACAATGATTGACCAACTGAATGTAACTGCGGGGAGACAACCCAAACTATGAAGAACCTACTTACCTGCCCCCTCCTCCCAGAGCCCTGCAAACCAGAAGATCTCAAGGTTTTCAACCCACGTGCCAGAGCCTGTGTTATGCAGTGGCTTGGAAAAGTGTAACGACATGACATAGAAGTAGACAGTTGCTGGGTGTCTTCTCTGGTGATGCTCTCCCAGGCCTGTATTGCAGCCATCTTTAGCTTATGTTTGTTTTGGGGGCTAGTCTCCTTCAGTTTTCTCTTGCATGTATAAAAGGTATGCTCAATTGGGTTCAGATCAAGTGATTGATTTGGCCACTCAAGACCATTTTTTAGCTTTGTAAAACTCCTTTGTTGCTTTAACAGTATGTTTGGGATCATTGGTAGACAAAAGTGCTGGAGAAACGCTTGGTCTGCATTAACCAACCTGATCTCCCGGTGGCTCAGCACTTCAACTCCCCATTCCGAATCCGACCATTCTGTCCTGGGCCTCCTCCATGGCCAGAGTGAGCACCACCGGTAATTGGAGGAGCAGCACCTCATACTACGCTTGGGCAGTTTGCACCCTAGCGGCATAAACATTGACTGCCCCAATTTCCGGTAGCCCTTGCTGTCTCCTCCCCTTCTCAGCTCCCCCTCAGCCCTCAGGCTCCTCCTCTTCCTTTCTCCTTTCTTCTCCCCCCCCCCAACCCACCCTACATCAGTCTGAAGAAGGGTTTCGGCCCGAAACGTTCCTTCGCTCCATAGATGCTGCTGCACCCGCTGAGTTTCTCCAGCACTTTTGTCTACCTTTGATTTTCCAGCATCTGCAGTTCCTTCTTAAACAAACTGTTTGGGATCATTGTCTTGCTGTAGAATGAACCACCGGCCAATGACTTTTGAGGCATTTGTTTGAACTTGAACAGATAGGAGATGAAGATAAGTGAGCCAGTACCTTCAGCAGCCATACATGCCCAGGCCATAACATCCTCACCACAGGGTTTCACAGATGAGATGATATGCTTTGGATCTTGGGTAGTTCCTTCTCTCCTCCATACTTTGCTCTTGCCATCACTCTGATATGTTAATCTTCGTCTCATCTGTCCACAAGACCTTTTTCCAGAACTGTGGTTGCTCTTTTAACTACTTGGCAAACTGTAACCTTGTCATCCTATTTTTACGGCTAACCAGTGGTTTGCATTTTGCAGTGTAGCCTCTGTATTTCTGTTCATGAAGTCTTCTGCGGGCAGTGGTCATTGACAAATCCACACCTGAAGAGTGTTTCTGATCAGTCGGACAGGTGTTTGGGGATTTTTCTTTATTATAGAGTGAATTCTTCTGTCATCAGCTGTGGGGGTCTTCCTTGTCCTGCCAGGCCCTTTGCGATTAGTAAGTTCACCAGTGCTCTCTTTCTTCTTAATGATGTTCCAAACACTTGATTTTGGCAAGCCGAAGGTTTGGCTGATGTCTCCAACAGTTTTATTCTTGTTTCTCAGTCTCATAATGGCTTCTTTGACTCTCATTGGCACAAATTTGGTCCTCATGTTGATGAACAGCAATAAAGGTTTTCAAAGGTGATGGAAAGACTGGAGGAAAAACTATGTGCAAAGAACTCTCTTATGCCTGCCTTAAGGAGGCAATTAAACACACCTGAGCAATTTCAAACACCTGTGAAGCCACATGTCCTAAACATTATGGTGCCCTGAAATGGGGGAACAATGTATAAACACAGCTGTAATTTCTACTTGGTAATTTTACACAGCTGTAAATATTCTACTTTTATACATACCAATATGTATAAAAAGGGGTTGTAATAAAATCTGACAATATGCACTTTAACCACATGTGATTTTTTTTACAGTACAGAAGCAAATAAATAAATGATGGGTCTTTGTCCCAAACATTATGGAGGGCACTGTATGATGTTTAGCTGTGTCCTGAATTATTGTTATGTGCTGCTGTTGGTTAAAGCATTGCTGTTCTGCTCAGAGTCCATCCTAATTGAGTTTTTTGAAGATGTGATCAAAAAGGTTGCGGGCACAGCTGTAGATGTTGTATATAGGTTCAAAGGTTGATTTATTGTCACATACACCTAGATGTAGTGAAATTCTTTTTGCCAATGCAGCACATTAAAAAAGGAATACAAACATAACAATAATAAATAGCTTTAACATAAAAAACATCCCCCCACAATGGTTCCCATTATGGGGGAAGGCACAAAGTCCAGTCCCATCCCCAATGTCCACCCATAGTCGGGCCTATTGAGGCCTCCACAGTTGCCTCTACGGAGGCCCGATGTTCCAGGCCGTCCTCGCCGGGTGATGATGTTCCGGCGTCAGGAGAGTCCTCCCAGCGGCCTGGGAACCCTGGAACGGCCGCCTCCCTACTCGAGACCGTGGCTTCCAGAGCCGACAAGGCCGCGCCAAATGGAGCTCAACTGGCGATCTCGTCGCGAGATCCCAGGCTCCCGATGGAAAGTTTCAGCGCTGCAGCTCCGCGATGTTTTTAACGCCGGTCCCAGCTCACCGGAGTTCCAGCGCGGCGACCCAGGCAAGGCACCGCCCGTCCCGCAATGGCGTTCCAGCGCTGCACCGCCATCCTCAGACCCGCAGCTCCGCCGCCGCCGGTGCCGATGCCGAGGCTCCGGGCGGTCCCCTCACTCCTCGGACCCGCAGCTCCGTCATATATTGACTATAGCAAAGCATTCGACAAGTTTCCACATGGTAGGCTACTCTGGAAGGTTAGATTGCATGGGATCCAAGGAGAGATAGTTAAATGGATAGAAAATTAGCTTCATGGAAGGAAGCAGTGGATGATGGTGGAAGGTTGCTTCTTGGACTGGAGGCCTGTGACTAGTGCTGTGCCTCAGGGTTCAGTGCTGGGCATGATTAGAAAGTTTGCAGATGACACAAAAATGGGTGGTATTGTAGTTAGTGTAGATGGTTGTCTATGTGAGCTGTGGATTGGTTGATGGAATTTAAAAAAGAGAAATGTGTGGTGTTGCATTTTGGTAAGTTAATTATATTATTACTAATCAGCAATTCTTGCAATGCCGTACAAGCAAATATAGCCTACACAGTGAATGGTAGGGCTTGGGGAAGTGTTGTAGAGCAGAGGGATCTAGGAGTGCAGGTACATATTTACATGATGGTGGCATCAAAGGTAGATAGGGTTGGTCAAAAAGGCTTTTGGCACATTGACCATCATTGATCAGAGTATTAAGTATAAAAGTTGGGAGGTCATGTTGCAGTTATATAAGACGTTTGTGATTCCACATTTATAGTATTGTGTTCAGTTCTGGGAACCATGTTATCGGAAAGATGCCAAGTTGGAAAGGGTGCAGAGATGATTTATGGGGATGTTGCCAGGGGTTGAGGGTCTGAGCTATAGGGAGAGGTTGAGCAGGCTGGGGATGAGGGGTGATCTTAGATAAAATCGTGAGAGGAATAGATCAGGTGATCGCACAGTCTCTTGCCCAGAGTCGGGGAATCAAGAGCCAGAGGACGTAGATTTAAGGTGAAGGGAAAAGGATTTAATAGGAATCTGAATGGTAATTTTTTCACATAAGGGGTGGTTGGTGTATGGAACAAGCTGCCAGAGAAGGTAATTGAGTGGTTATACAACAAATTGACCCTAGCTCTCAGAAGTGACATGCAACTGCATATTCATTCACCCATTCTTTAAGACTGGAGCTCTCAGCGTACAGTTCTACACACCAAATATTGGTAGATGGGTAACAGTTGCCTGGTTTGGTATGTTTTTACTGCCTCCTTTGAAATCTTTCCTTTTTTCTACTTGCCCTGACTTGTATTTGTGACATTGCCGAGTGTAGATGCAGTGCTCTAACGGGTCATTTTTTGTTGAAGATTCTATGTTATGAGTATGAGGCGATAAATGGAAGCCAAAGAATTGAATTGCTGCAGCAGAGGAGAAAATTGGATGTGTTGTAAATACTGATTAATATTAGTCCTACTACTCATTTTTTTGGAATGTAATTAGACTTCTATCATTGTATAAAGAACTTGAATTTTTTTTAATTGCAAAGTAACCTGTGCACTGGTTGAATTAATCTCATTTCATCGTGTCAAAGTACATCCCAATTGGCACGATGAATTTAGGGTGTGATATCAAAATTAAATCAATTATAAATTAAAAGCTGGCATATTGTAACAGTCTATGAAATGCATATAAATTGAAGAACAGTGGTTGTGTTTAAAATCTGACCAACTTTATAAAACATTTTTTTAAACCTGCATTTAAAACAGCATTACTTTTCCCTGCCAGGTACAGAATGTTTTTTGGCACAGTTGCGTACGCAGAGAGACGAGTTATTGGAAAGGTTATCAACTGCGAGAAATCTATCAAGTCTGGAGGATGCTGATAATTACTCAGCTGCAAACAAAGCGGTCCGACAGGTTAGACATTTTTTTTTCTCCATTTGCAAGTTGCTCTCCTTCCCTCTCCCTCCCCTCCCCTCCTCCTCTCTCTCCCCCTCCCTCTTCCTCCCTCTTCCTTCCCCCTCCCCCTTCTCACTCCCCTCACTCCGCCTCCCTCTCCCTGGTGGTGGGAAAGATGCTGGAGTCAATTATTAAAGATGTAATAATGGGGCATTTGGATATCAGTAAAAGGATTAGTCCAAGTCAACATGGATTTATGAAAGGGAAATCATGCTTGACTAATCTTCTGGAATTTTTTGAGGATGTGACAAGTAAAATGGATGAAGGGGTGCCGATGTAGTGTATCTAGACTTTCAGAAAGCCTTTGATAAGATCCCGCACAGGAGACTGGTGACTAAAATTAGAGCACATGGTATTGGGGGTAGGGTGTTGACGTGGATAGAAAATTGGTTGGAGTGAACGGGTCCTTTTCAGAATGGCAGGCAGTGGCGAGTGGAGTGCCGCAAGGCTCGGTGTTGGGGCCGCAACTGTTTACCATATATATTAATGATTTGGAAGAGGGAATTAGGAGCAACACTAGCAAGTTTGCGGATGACACAAAGCTGGGTGGCAGTGTGAATTGTGAAGAGGATGTTAGGAGGTTGCAGGGTGACCTGGACAGGTTGAGTGAGTGGGCAGATGCGTGGCAGATGCAGTATATTTTAGATAAATGTGAGGTTACCCACTTTGACGGCAAAAACAAGGGGGCAGATTATTATCTCAATGAGGTTAGGTTAGGTAAGGGGGAAGTGCAGCAAGACCTGGGCGTCCTCGTACACTGGTCACTGAAAGTTGGCCTACAGGTACAGCAGGCAGTGAAGAAAGCTAATGGAATGTTGGCCTTCATAACAAGAGGATTTCAGTGTAGCAGTAAAGAGGTTCTTCTGCAGTTGTATAGGGCTCTGGTGAGACCACATCTGTAGTATTGTGTAGAGTTTTGGTCTCCTAATTTGAGGAAGGACATCCTTGTGATTGAGACAGTGCAGCGTAGGTTCACGAGATTGATCCCTGGGATGGCGGGACTGTCATATGAGGCAAGATTAAAAAGACTAGGCTTGTATTCACTGGAGTTTAGAAGGATGAGGGGGATCTTATAGAAACATATAAAATTATAAAAGGACTGGACAAGCTAGATGCAGGAAAAATGTTCCCAATGTTGGGCGAGTCCAGAACCAGGAGCCACACTTAGAATAAAGGGGAGGTCATTTAAGACTGAGGTGAGAAAAAAACGTTTTCACCCAGAGAGTTGTGAATTTATGGAATTCCCTGCCACAGAGGGCAGTGGAGGCCAAATCACTGGATGGATTTAAGAGAGAGTTAGATAGAGCTCTAGGGGCTAGTTTGGAGTCGAGGGATATGGGGAGAAGGCAGGCACGGGTTATTGATAGGGGACGATCAGCCATGATCACAATGAATGGCGATGCTGGCTCGAAGGGTCGAATGGCCTCCTCCTGCACCTATTTTCTATGTTTCCCTCTGCCCCCCTCTGCCTCTGCCCCGGCTCCCCCGGCCCCCATTGTGACTCGTCAACGCTCACCCTGTTTCCCCCCCCACCTCCCCCACAATGAAACTGGCAGTTTTTGTAAATTAGATGCTATTGTGATGTCATTATTAACACTGTTCCATTAATCTAACCTGATAATTGATTTGGGTTCTATTCTAACCACTAACAGAATTTGTTTTTTGTTCCGACAGGTGATCCATCAGTTGAAGCGGCTGGGCAAAGTTTGGCAAGATGTACTTCCAGTTCACATATATTGCAAAGCTTTGGGTACTTTGCTTAATACAGCAATTACAGATATTGTGAACAAAATCACAATGCTGGAGGTAATGGAAAATGAAATGGGGAGAGTTTTTTGTAATACCAATCAAAGACTAGATGTTGTGGCATTTATTGCCTCTCTAATTTTCATTAGGGATGATCATGTTGGTTGGTTGAGATACTCAAGGCCAAATTGGGACAGCAAGGCAGATTTCCTTCCATGAAGGACCTAAACAAACTAGATGGTCGTTTCCAATTCTAATACTTCAGTGCTTATCATCGTTCTTACTGGTATTTAAATTCCAGATTGATGTCTTCTTGCGTTTGAGGCAGCAGAAATTATGTAATTCCCTCTAGGCGCTGTAGCCAGTTCAATGTGCTATTGTCGAGGGCCGTGAGGTCTACCCAGTCGGAGGACAGCGCAGTCGAAAATGACATGCTGCGCTGTTTGTTGGTCTGCTCCACACATGCAGGCTGCTGATGAACGCAGCCCCCAGCAATGCATGTTGGCGTTGAACCAGCCGACCCCTGTATGGAGCCGGTTCACAGCAACCCACTCTTAGCGGTTGGAATTTAAATTCACCACGTTTTGTGCAACCTCAGTGTGGACATGTCACTTTGTGTGCCTTTAGAATAGATACAAATCATGCTCTTGACAAATTGGTGTTTTATAATTGCAAAAATAATATCGTACTCATAAAAAGATTTTGATCTGAATGTCATGTGAACACCGATTTTCTACAATTAGTTTTCTATTGACCGCTTTTCTTAATAGTCTGTCCCTTGTGTCTTGTAGGACATCACCTCAGAAAGTGCTGATGGCCTTTATGCATTATGTAGAACTATACTTGAAGAGGGGCCTGGAATTTTTCAACCATTACTTGAAGAAAGCAAGAACAAAACATTTCAGGAAGAGATACCAATTTATGTGCCAAAGTGGCTGAAATTCCAAGAGCTAATGATGGTTCTTCAGGCTAATCTGCAGGAGCTGTTGGACAGGTATGTATGATCCTCGACTACAAGCAGGCTACAGGATGAAATCAAATCATTCTTTTAGTAAAGGATATGGCATTAGATTTTGTTAAGTCTCATTAAATCAATATTCTCCTGAGATTATTCTTCCCGAACTCCTAAATAAAAGTTGGTTCTTTAGATTAGCTGAATTTGCCAAATTAGCAATTGGTCATTTTCTCCTTGGCAGCATTAATAAAAAATACACAAGCAGCATCTCTTGAGAACATGGATGGGTGATGTTTTGGGTTTGGACCCTGCTTTGTGTGTGTGTGTGTGTGGTAATAAGTGGATACAAGTGAAGGTTTTTTTTTGATAGGAATGTTGTTGGACAAAGGCTCAAGTATGACATTGGTCCTTTTGGATATTAATATTGACACCAGGCAAGGTTCATGAAGAATTGGGCTCATGTCCTCAACATTGCTGTGGGGATTTTGGTTTCTGTATGTGAACGTTAGATGGGATCTTGGTTTAATATTTTGTAACTGATGAAATATTGATATGTGTAAGAAGGAACTGCAGATGCTGGTTTAAACCATAGATAGGCACAATAAGCTGGACTAACTCAGCGGGACAGGCAACATCTCTGGAGAGTTGGAATGGGTGACTTTAGAAACATAGAAACATAAAAAATAGGTGCAGGGGTAGGCCATTCGGCCCTTCGAGCCTGCACCGCCATTCAATATGATCATGGCTGATCATCCAAATCAATATCCCGTACCTGCCTTCTCTCCATACCCCCTGATCACTTTAGCCACAAGGGCCACATCTAACTCCCTCTTAAATCTAGCCAATGAACTGGCCTCAACTACCTTCTGTGGCAGAGAATTCCACAGATTCACCACTCTGTGTAAAAAATGATTTTCTCATCTCGGTCCTAAAATACTTCCCTCTTATCCTTAAACTGTGACCCCTTGTTCTGGACTTCCCCAACATCGGGAATAATCTTCCTGCACCTAGCCTGTCCAACCCCTTAAGAATTTTGTAAGTTTCTATAAGATCCCCCCTCAATCTTCTAAATTCTAGCGTGTACAAACCGAGTCTATCCAGTCTTTCGTCATATGAAAGTCCTGCCATCCCAGGAATCAGTCTGGTGAACCTTCTCTGTACTCCCTCTATGGCAAGAATGTCTTTCGTCAGATTAGGAGACCAAAACTGTACGCAATACTCCAGGTGTGGTCTCACCAAGACCCTGTACAACTGCAGTAGAACCTCCCTGCTCCTATACTCAAATCCTTTTGCTATGAATGCTAACATACCATTCGCTTTCTTCACTGCCTGCTGCACCTGCATGCCTACTTTCAATGACTGGTGTACCATGACACCCAGGTCTCATTGCATCTCCCCTTTTCCTAATCGGCCACCATTCAGATAAAAGTCTACTTTCCTGTTTTTGCCACCAAAGTGGATAACCTCACATTTATCCACATTATACTGCATCTACCATACATTTGCCCACTCACCCAACCTATCCAAGTCACCTTGCAGCCTCCTAGCATCCTCACAACTAACACTGCCCCCCAGCTTCGTGTCATCCGCAAACTTGGAGATGTTGCATTCAATTCCCTCATCCAGATCATTAATATATATTGTAAATAGCTGGGGTCCCAGCACTGAGCCTTGCGGTACCCCACTAGTCACTGCCTGCCATTCTGAAAAGGTCCCGTTTACTCCTACTCTTTGCTTCCTGTCTGCCAGCCAGTTCTCTATCCACATCAATACTGAACCCCCAATACCGTGTGCTTTAAGTTTGCATACTAATCTCTTATGTGGGACTTTGTCGAAAGCCTTCTGAAAGTCCAGATATAACAAATCCACTGGTTCTCCCTTATCCACTCTACTAGTTACATCCTAAAAAAATTCTATAAGATAAAAATTGGGTCACCCATTCCATCTCTCCAGAGATGCTACCAGTTTCACTGAGTTACTCCAGCTTTTTGTGTCTATCTTTTAAATATTGATATGCCAGGTTGTAACAGAACTATATATTAGCTTTTGATTAATCTGGCACCCAGGTTAAAAATACAGCAACTGCAATTACATTTAAAGCCAATTTGAAGACATTTTTAGCTTGTAGCTCATTTGAAGTTCATAATTTTTTTAACTTTCTTCAATCTTGAGTTTAGGTGGACCGATGGGAAAGGACCATTTGCAGCAGAATTTTCTCCAATTGAGGCAAAGAATTTGATCCGAGCTTTGTTTCAGAACACAGAGCGAAGAGCAGCAGCGCTGGCTGAAATTAAATGATTAATGTCTCATGCATTCAAGAAATATATATTTAACTTGTAGGCAATACCATTTTGATCCACTGATGTTGATTACATTTGTAGAATATTGCAGCAATATGTTCAGAAAACCTTATTTTATGGAATTAAAAAATAAATACTTTTCAAATCATACTCCGCGTAGGTATCCGATAGTTATCAGAACAAGTAATTTATTGCAACAAGAGGTTTACCATTAGTTGACTTTTATTTCAAATTTTGGGGATTTCTTTGTATAATTAGATTGGTGGGTATTTATTCTCGCATTCCAGAAACACATCAATCTTGCTGAAACCTTTTTGTCTCTCTTGTTCTGAAGTGCCAACTTTTATTCTACCTCCTGTCTGTTGCTTCCTATGGCTCTTCCTTAATTGATACTTTTTGTCTAAGCAATAATTAATGCATAAAACATGGAACAGTACACATAGAAACAGGTCCTTCGGCCCATGATATGTGAGCTAAACATGATGCCAAATTATACTAATCACTTTTGCCTACACATGATTCATATCCCCCCATTTATTGCACATTCATGTGATATCCAAAAGCTTCTGAAATCCTACTATTGTATCTGCCTACACCTCTACACCTGACACCGCATTCCAGGCAGCAACCATTGTATTAAAAAAAACGCTGCGCATCTCCTTGAAACTTTTGCCCTCCCTTTAAATCCCTGCCCTGTAGCTTTTGATATTTCCACCCTGGGGGGGAAACATTGTCTCTTTACCTTTTCTATGCCAAGTTTTTTTACTATAATGTAAAGACTGTCAATCTCTGTCTATGAATGGTTTACTCCCTCCCATACCACATGGATTGAGATTGCAGTGTTCAATTTGTATTTGGAACACATCAGAAATAATTTTGTGCGTACTGGCATTTAAAAAGCTCCAGTACATATGAGGATTGCTCCTGTGCAAAGAAATCGTGGCAAGCTCTAAGCATTAATATTAAGCTGAGAGTAATTGTTTTGAAGCAAAAGTTGAGTGGTTTCTGCGCGTTAAATCCTGCAGCATCAACAAGCCTGAGTTATACGGGCACAACAACAATTCCTACCCAGAATGGTACGACAGGAAATATATTGAGTGATATAAAGGGCAGAGTTAACTGTCAGCAAAGTGGATTAACTGTGTAGTTAGATCAGAATCATCAGTACATGCCCCCGAGTTTGATGATCTGGGCAAAAGTGCAGTCATTATGAAGAGACTTGAAAGAATGTGAGGATACTTGTGAATGTTTCAAAACTGTCAATAGATTCAGAGCACCGTGGCTTTGAGCATTTCAGAAGGCATTTTGTTATAGTTTAGAGATACAGCGTGGAAACAGACCCTTCAGCACCTGTAGTTGGGATCATAATCATCATCTTTATTAGCCAAATATGTTTTGCAACATATGAGGAATTTCATTTACCAATAAAAAGTAACAGAACACACAAAATAGATTTTAACATAAACATCCACCATAGTGACTCCTCCACATTCCTCACTGATGGAAGGTGGGAAAAAAAGTTCAATCTCTTCCCTTTTTTCCTCTTCACATACCTAAAGAAGCTTTTACTATCCTTCATATACCTTTGTACTTCATCTTTTCTCCCCATATCGCCTTTTTAGTTACTTTCTGTTGATCTTTATAAGTTTCCCAATCCTCTGGTTTCCCGTTCATCTTTGCTATGTTTTACGTCTTCTCTTTTCATTTTATAACTGTCCTTGACTTCACTTGTAGCCACGGTCGCCTCTTACTCCCCTTAGAATTTTTCTTCCTCTGGAATGAAATGATCCTGCATCTTCTGCCATTGCTGTTCCACTGTCATCCCTGCTAGGGCCCCTTTCCAGTCAACTTTGGCCAGCTCCTTCCTCATGCCTCCATAGTCCCCTTTGCTTAACTGCAATACTGACGCTTCCGATTTTAACTTCTCTCATATTGTACATTAAAACTTATCATATTATGGTCACTACCTCCTAATGATTCCTTTACCTTGAGTTTCCTTATCAAATTCTGTTCATTGCACAATGATCCGATTCTTTACATAACATTTTTCCCCATGGTAAAATTTTGTGCTCGCTGTGAAATAGAACTAATTGCCAGAAATGGGCAATTAAATAAAATATACAGTATTTAATAATAATGGGATTTGAAGGAAAAGTTCTTGCTTATTAAGAACTATCTATCTATTTGCTTAATCAGAATCAACTACAAATTTGATTTTAAAGGATTTAATTGTGAATAAAGCCACTATTTCCTGGAAACTCTGCTTTTAACCTCTGGGTAGAATATTTTGTGTGATAAGCTAGTAATCATTTCACTGATGCAGGTTAGTGATCCTATTTAATTTTTCATTAATGTTAATGACTGCAGTAATAGCTGCTTAAAACACCCATTGGTGCTGGATTGAAATATTTAAGCCATAAATCATTGTTGTACAGAAGGAAGCCATTCAGCCATCAAGTCTATACCCACTGTCTGCAGGGCAAACTCATTCAAACTGTTCCCAATTTATTTCCCAGAAAAATTATTTCTGGAAAACTTATCCAATTTATCGTGATCTTTCCATCACATTGGTAGGCGCTGTTTGCTACACTCTTGATGTTCTATAAAAATATTTATCCCTCCTTGTATTCCCTATATTTCTTGCTGTTCACATCTGTGCCCACTGGTATTTGAAACGCTTGCTAATGGAAAAAAATTCTCACTAACCTATTTCAGCCCACGCATAATCTTGCCCATGTCTATCAAATCTTAACGTATTGTGCTGTTTGATGTTGTCCCTTGAAAGGCAATTTGAATTTAAATTATTTAGTTGAAAGTATTGCTTTGGAATGAGAATTTAACATTTCAGTTTTGTTGAGTGTTAATAATGTGCTGTCTTTAGCTCAGCTTCAAATACCACTGGCAAAGTGGAATATTTATATTTATATTCCACTAGTTTTTTTTCATGATGTAAATTAAGGCAAGTTTTGTACTGCTTTCACATGATTATTGATCACCAGCAAATGTTTCAACAGCCAAACTCATTTTACAGGTATCTAAAATTAACCTTTGCCCTCATCAGTATATGGATAAATCAGGATGTAAAGGAGAGCATTCATTTAAATGGGAGTAAAATACAAGATCTCTGTACATTCCAGTTATAAGCCAAAATTGATGTCTATTGTAATATAAATTGATGTATTATTGCACTAACAACCAAGCTATTTAAGACTGGATTAGGCTGCATTAGACTGCATAACCTAAAATGTTGCCTGTTCATTCCCTCCAGAGATGGTGCCTGGTCCACGAAGTTCCTCTGCATTTTGTGTTTTGCTCAAGAATCTAGCATCTGCAGTTCCTTATATCTCCAAGATTTCTAAGTGGACTTGGGATGCTACATTTTTCTGCACACTGTTATCCCATTTATAGCACAATTGTGTCCTTTATTAATGTGCGGTTAGGGGGCAGGGTTCAAATCTTACCAGCATCTCATCCAAACTTGAGCTTTAGCCATGAAAGACCCATCCACCACTGAACTGCTTAAGAACAGGTCAAGTTTGCATATGACACAAAAATGGGTGGTATTGTAGATAGTGATGGTGGTTGCCACAAATTGTAGCAGGATCTTGATCGATTGAGCAGGTGGGCTGAGGAATGATTGATAGAATTTAATGCATGTTGCAAACTCGGTGAGCCGAGGGGCCTGTTTCCACGCTGTATCTCTAAAACTAAAACTTGTGATTATGTGGCTGACAACCTTTCCTCTGAAGCAAGCTCTGAAGAGAAACTTGTGATCTCAGGCATGCCTCTGCAGGTGAAATTGAGAAAGAATGCAACCATGTGCATGGTTTGAGGGAGCATAACTTTACCTAGTTTTTTAATGAAGTACTTTGTGATTGTCCACACAGTGTTCACTTTGGTCGTGTTGCATGTCAGGAGCTATGTTGCCATCAATGATTTATGGAATCTATTAAATAATCGGTTACAGTAAACAATGAAAAGAGGAAACGGGTCAAGGTGGATGACGAGTGCTGCTGTTGGTGATGGATGAATGGTACTGCAGAATTAAATATTAATGATGGAATGGATTGGCAGCCCAGGCTAACTCCATTACAAACACTTAATGAGAATGTTTGCTTATAGATTCGAATAAACTGTGATGGAATCTCGCTGGCAACACTTTAAATTCTTTCAAATGTTGCCATACTAATGTCAGCATGGCTTCTTCCCAATAGCTACAGCTTCTTGCGTATGGCATGCACAGCCTAAAGTTGTAGGACAACTTGTTCTATTTGATCTTATTTGATTGTGCACGGCGGGTTGATTGCATTTGTCGAAACAGGGCGGACCACGTGAAGGTTGCAATCTCCCAGCCCAGCTACAGCTAAGACTCTTGAACACCGCACAACACAAACCTCAACAATAAAATTTAATGGAAAATTCAATCAGAGTCCCTGGAGCATGCCTTGAACACATGACCTCTGGGTTGGAGTCAACATGTTCGCTCGTTGCTGTGGTGGTATTGGTGATATATCTGTGGGTAGAACTGTCTCAAGGGGTAACAGACCGCCATCAAGTCTACTCTGCCATTCAATCATGGTTGATCTATCCCTCATAAGCCCATTCTCCTGCTGATTCCCCATAACCTCTGACACCTGTACAAATCAAGAATCTATCTATCTCTGTCTTTAAAATATCAACTGACGGCCTCCACAGCCTTCTGTGGCAAAGAATTCTTAACAATATTCGAACAAAGTCATCTCAGTCATTAGGAATCATTGGCAGAAGCAATTTTGTATGAATCTTAATACTGTGATTTTTCTGGAAAATTGATCCAGAAAGACAAAACATGATTACAATCTGTTCATTTACAGTGTGTACATGATAAGAGAATAACATTTAGTGCAAGGTAAAGCCAGCAAAGTCGGTTCAAGGATAATCCAAGAGACAGATAGTAGTTCAGAACTGCTCTCTGGTTGTGGTAGGATGATTCAGTTGCCTGATAACAGCTGGTAAGAAACTGTCCCTGAATCTGGTGGTGTGCATTTTCACACTTCTGTGCCTTTTGCCTGATAGGAGAGGGAGTAGCCAGGTACGACTCGTCCTTGATTATGCTGCTGGCATTGAAGGCAGCGTGAGGTATAAATGGAATCGATAGAGGGGATGTTGGTTTGTGTGATGTCCTGTGCTGCGCCCACAATTCACTGCAATTCCTTATGGTCTTGGATGGAGCTGTTCCCAAACCAAGCTGTGATGCATCCTAATAAAATACTATCTATGGGGCATCTGTAGAAATTGGTGAGAATTGTAGGGGACATGCCAAACTTCCTAAGCCTTCTAAGGAAGTAGAGGCATTATTGTACCTTCTTGGTCAGTACCCGGACGCGGCGCCGACTACAAGAGGCCGAAGCAAAGAAGCCGAATAGAAACGAGGCCGAAACGCCAATGAACCGAAAGGCTGCGTCGCCTAAAAGCAAACTTACCGAATGGCCACTCTGTTGAAACGCCACCTACCAGAAAGGCGGTGTCGCCTGCAAGCCAAAGGATCGACTGCAGCTCAACAGAAAAATCTAATTGGTCCAGACCCCCTCGTCCATCACATCACTGTGAAGGCATGAACATTGTCCCAAACCTCCGTTCCACCCGACCCACAGCCCGCGGAGGGTGGCCGTGGGAGAGTGGGGGCTGTCCCGAGGGATGCGCACCTTCGGCAGCTTTCAACTTGGTGCTTGGGTTCAGATTGCCCAGTCACCTATGGCTTGTGTGGGAAAATGAACCCCACTCTCCCGCCCCCCCCCCAGCAACGTCAAGTCCGTTATTGGACGTTTCTGTTGAGCGGCAGTCGGTCCTTTGGCCTGTAGGCGACGCCGCCTTTCCGGTAGGTGGCATTTCAACTGAGCGGCCATTAGGTAAGTTTGCTGTTAGGCGACGCAGCCTTTCGGTTTGTTGGCGCTTAGACGTCCCGCCCTTTCGGTTAGTAGGTGTTTCGTCTTCGGACTCATTCGGTTCATTGGCGTTTCGGCCTCATTTCTATTCTGTTCTTTGGCTTCGGCCTCTTGTCTGTCGGCGCCACGTCCGCACACGTCTTGGTCATTGCTTCAGTATAGGTGGTCCCGGAGAAGTTGTTGGTGATATTAATTCTGAGGAATTTGAAATTGTGCTTCAGTGCTTCCGCTCGACCTGTGGGTCAATGAGGTCTACAGCTAGGACGGAAGATGCTTCAGGGGGCAAGCAAGCAGACTGAGAGGTGTCGTGGCTGCTCCACCTATGACATTGGGTTCCTGTGCAGTCCCAGAGAAGGGTTACTTGATCCTCAGTACCATTCTGAATGCCTTCTGTCCATTCCAAATACAATGAGGATTACCATGAGACAGTAGGAACTTTACAGCTTTCCAAGGAGAACTCAGGAACATTCCTGCACTGCCTCCTCTCCGCTTGGCAATCCCTTGCTGCTGCAGGAGATGAGATCAAATGCATCATCTCCTTGGCATATCACAGTCAGTGGTTATGGACTGGGAAAATATCAATGCAATAGGGCGACACGGAGGCACAGCGGTAGATTTGCTGCCTCGGCGAATGCAGCGCCGGAGACACAGGTTCAATCCCGACTACAAGTGCTGTCTGTACGTAGTTTGTACATTCTCCCTGTGACCTGCGTGGGTTTTCTATGAGATCTTCGGTTTCCTCCCACACTCCAAAGAAGTACTGGTATGTAGGTTAATTGGCTTGGTAAATGTAAGAATTGTCCCTCGTGTGTGTAGGATAGTGTTAATATGCGGGGATCACTGGTTGGTGCGGACAAGGTGGGACGAAGGGCCTGTTTCCGCGCTGTATCTCTAAACTAAACTAGGGTGCAACTATCAAGACACCAATCAACATTGCACACACGCATTCATCTGCAATGCAACTGGAGAATGCACAGCTGGAAAGACAAGATTACAGCTTGTTGCTCATTGTCAGTCAATGCTGACTCATATTTGTGTCATGGAATATTTAAATCGGAGTTTAAACAGATTCTCAGAGATCATTTCCAGCAGTTTAGGAATGAAGTTCTGTCTGCAAGGAATTCAATCTTAATGTGGCCTGCGGTGCAAATAGAAATGCTTGGATTGCAGCTATCCACGGATTCTGAAAGGGAGCAAAATGTCCTCTGAGGCGAAGTCTGTGCATTGCAGATATCAGTACAAATTAATTTCCTCGTAAAGCAGCACGTAATCCTGTAAAGTGCCCTTGAAAATACTGTCATAGCTGCAGAGCATTTACATATTAATTTATTAATTGGGATCCAGCATATTAACTCATTAGCCCTAAGATGGCTAATGATGACTAAGCTTACCAGCATGGTTATGATCAGAGATGATCAAGATACTTGAGCAAGCAACACAAAGTACTGGAGTAACTCAGCGAAACAAGCAGCATTTCTGGAGAATATGCATATTCAATATTTCGGGTTGGGTCCCTTCTTGGGTCTGAATTAGATTCCTGACACGAAATATTGCCTATTCGTGTTCTGCAGAGATGCTGCCAGACCCACTGAGTTACTCCAGCACTTTGTGGTTTTGCTCAAGTTTCCAGCAAGTGACGAATCTTATAGAATTTTTCGAGGATGTAACTAGTAGAGTGGATAAGGGAGAACCAGTGGATGTGTTAGGCTCAGTGCTGGGACCCCAGCTATTTACAATATATATTAATGATCTGGATGAGGGAATTGAATGCAACATCTCCAAGTTTGCGGATGACACGAAGCTGGGGGGCAGTGTTAGCTGTGAGGAGGATGCTAGGTGACTTGGATAGGTTGGGTGAGTGGGAAAATGTATGGCAGATGCAGTATAATGTGGATAAATGTGAGGTTGTCCACTTTGGTGCCAAAAACAGGAAAGTAGACTATTATCTGAATGGTGGTCGATTAGGAAAAGGGGAGATGCAACGAGACCTGGGTGTCATGGTACACCAGTCATTGAAAGTAGGCAAAGTGTTTAAGAAGGAACTGCAGATGCTGGAAAATCGAAGGTACACAAAAAAGCTGGAGAAACTCAGCGGGTGCAGCAGCATCTATGGAGCGAAGGAAATAGGCAACGTTTCGGGCTGAAACCCTTCTTCAGACTGGTGGGGGGGGGGGCGGGGAGGAGAAAGGAAAAAGGAGGAGGAACCCGAAGGCTGGGGGATGGGAGGAGACAGCAGGGGGGCTAAGGAAGGGGAGGAGACAGCAAGGACTAACAAAATTGGGAGTGTCAGGGGGGGCATGAACATTGAATTCTCCCAATTTTGTTAGTCCTTGCTGTCTTCCCCCCCCCCCCCCCCCCTCCTCAGCCCCCCTGCTGTCTCCTCCCATCCCCCAGCCTTCGGGCTCCTCATCCTTTTTCCTTTCTTCTCCAAGCCCCCCCACCCCCCATCAGTCTGAAGAAGGGTTTCGGCCCGAAACGTTGCCTATTTCCTTCGCTCCATAGATGCTGCTGCACCCGCTGAGTTTCTCCAGCTTTTTTGTGTACCATTGAAAGTAGGCATGCAGGTGCAGCAGGCAGTGAAGAAAGCGAATGGCATGTTAGCATTCATAGCAAAAGGATTTGAGTATAAGAGCAGGGAGGTTCTACTGCAGTTGCACAGGGTCTTGGTGAGACCACACCTGGAGTATTGCGTACAGTTTTGGTCTCCTAATCTGAGGAAAGCCATTCTTGCCATAAAGGGAGTACAGAGAAGGTTCACCAGACTGATTCCTGGGATGGCAGGACTTTCATATGATGCAATTTAATTTCATGTTGACAGGACTATTTGGGGTTTCTGGCCACATGCAAGGATTAACATCCATTCTTCTGCTGGTTGGGACTTTGCAGTTCATTCAACTTTTGTAGGTATAAAATCATTATTAACAGAAATGTCCCAACCTTTTTTCAGACAGCTATGTGGGACTTTTACCAAAGGTTATAGTCAAACAGCACAGAAACAGGCCCAATTGCCCAACTCATCCATGTTGAGCAAGATTCTCATCTGTGCTTGTCCTAATTGCCCAAGTTTGAACCATGAACCCTGTGCAAGTGTTTTATAAATGGTGATATTGTACCTGTCAACCCATTCCATATATCAACTAGACATGAGAGTTGCTCTCTTCTGACTGAACTAAACGGAGAATTATATAATAAAGTGTTGGAAGAATTCAGTGTGCTAAGCAACATCTGTGGGGAAATTGTATAAAGTGCACTCGGGTAACTTATGAGGAAGAGTCGAGTGCTGAGCAACTGCCATTGCCTGTTTGAAAACTGTATGTGTTGGATATGCCCAGATAGTTATTGGGTGACAAGGAGAATAAAGGAAGATTATTCCACCCTTATCTCTTCCATACCAGGTCCCTACATTAAATTTCCGGTTTAATTAAGTGTGATTCATTATCCTTGCTTGTATCTGATGTGACTTTCTGACTGATTTCCCCATATTATTTTTTATGGTCTTCCAGTCCAACTGGTTTTATTGAAAACCTCACAAATGATTGAATGGACCATTCTGTAGCTTAAAAAAATGACCCGTTGTTGATATTAAATGCTGTGTTCTGTTTTTTCATTGTCCTAGGCCAGTTGGCAGTAGACCAGTGCAAGTTTGTGATGGTCTCTTTTGATTTTTCATTCTGTTGCATTGCTTGTGAGTAATGTTGCTGTTTATTTACTGTTAACTTGTTACCTGTTACCTGTTAACCTGTTACCTGTCCTCCAATTGCCCTTGCACAGATAACATACTATTTTTTAATCTTTGATATTTGATGCCTGATTTTTGATAATGCCATAAAGGTACATCATCTGGAAGGAGGGCAATATTTTCTGGCATTACCCTCTGAACCATGGGGATAGAGGCAAAGGCTAAAAGGAAGTGGCTCTAGAAATCGTGGACGCATTGGTGATAATTTTCCAATGTTCTATAGACTCGGGATCAGTTCCTGTGGATTGGAGGATAGCTAATGCTATCCCACTTTTTAAGAAAGGCGGGAGAGAGAAAACAGGGAATTATAGACCAGTTAGCCTGACATCGGTGGTGGGAAAGATGCTGGAGTCAATTATAAAAGATGAGATAGCCGAACATTTGGATAGCAGTAACAGGATCGGTCTGAATCGGCATGGATTTATGAAGGGGAAATCATGCTTGATCTTCTGGAATTTTTTGAAGATGTAACTAGGATAATAGACATGGGAGTGCCAGTGGATGTAGTGTACCTCGACTTTCAGAAAGCATTTGATAAGGTCCCACAGAGCAGATTAGTGGGCAAAATTAGGGCACATGGTAGAGTGCTGACATGGATAGAGAAGTGGTTGGCTGACAGGAAACGAAAAGTAGGGATTAACGGGTCACTTTCAGAATGGCAGGCAGTGACTAGTGGGGTACCACAAGGCTTGGTGCTGGGACCACAGCTATTTACAATATACATCAATGATTTTGATGAAGGGATTCAAAACAACACTAGCAAATTTGCAGATGACACAAAGCTGGGTGGCAGTGTGAACTGCGAGGAGAATGCTAGGAGAATGCAGGGTGACTTGCACAGGTTAGGGGAGTGGGGAGATGCATGGCAGATGATGTTTAATGCGGATAAATGTGAGGTTATCCACTTTGGTAGCAAAAACAGGAAGGCAGATTACTATCTAAATGGAGTCAAGGTGGGAAAAGGGGAAGTACAACGGGATCTGGGGGTCCTTGTACATCAGTCTATGAAAGTAAGCATGAAGGGACAGCAGGCAGTGAAGAAAGCAAATGGCATGTTGGCCTTTATAACATGAGGAATCGAATATAGGAGCAAAGAGGTCCTGCAGTTGCGCAGAGCCCTAGTGAGACCACACCTGGAGTATTGTGTGCAGATTTGGTCCCCTAATTTGAGGAAGGACATTGTTGCTATTGAGGGAGTGCAGCGTAAGTTTACAAGGTTAATTCCCGGGATGGCGGGACTGTCATATGCTGAGAGAATGGAGCAGCTGGGCTTGTACACTCTGGAGTTTAAAAGGATGAGAGGGTATCTCATTAAAACATATAAGATTGTTAAGGGCTTGGACACGCTAGAGGCAGGAAACATGTTCCCATTGTTGGGGGAGTCCAGAACCAGGGGCCACAGTTTAAGAATAAGGAGTAAGCCATTTAGAACAGAGACGAGGAAACACTTTTTCTCACAGTGGTGAGTGTGGAATTCTCTACCTCAGAGGGCAGTGGAGGCAGGTTCTCTGGATACTTTCAAGAGAGAGCTAGATAGGGCTCTTAAATAATTCAGATATCTGCAGACTTGTCCATCTAAACAAGTCTCCCCTCGTAACCATAATTATACAGCCCAATTCATGGCAGTTTCCTCTGCACCCTCTATGGTGTCATCGCATTCCTTGTACCTTCCTTGTGCATTCCAACTCTTCCTGCACTTTATATTCCACCAGCCTTGATCTCTGCATCCTCTTCTATCAGACGGCCACTGGCAAATGTCTTAGCTCCAAAATTTGCAGTCGTTTTTCGAAGCCTCCTCCTTCCATACTCCTTTTGATTTGAGTCTTTTGTTTCATTTCTCCCCTTTCAGTTTAACATCCATTTTGAAAATCTGCCCTTTGATGCTCTTAAATATTTTTCTTAAAGATATTATATAAAGGCAAACTCTTGTACTTAATTGCAGATAAAAATATGAATAATGTTCATGCACTGCATACTAATTAAAATTCAGGAAATTATAATCTGTCTAAAACGTGCAATGGGAACTGACCTGAACATCATGTTGACAAATGACTTTTATCTACTTTAATATGGGTATGTTAATGAATGTTAAGCAAATAACTTGTGATTGACTGATAGATTTATCTTAATAAGCGTGGCTGGTAATGTAGTTATTTGTGCTCTGTAGTCAGGTTCAAGGCAATCTCTGTCTAATGTATTTCCATTGAATTGGCACTTGTGACATGCCACTGATACTCGATCCTGCACCATCTCTTCTTTGCTATTATTTAGATTGCCATACCAGCCAAGATTTGGTGACAATTGCATTGTACAAATTACTTACCTTCAGATTTCTAGAGTCACTCCTAGCACTGGAAGATGCTCAAATGCTAAAGTATTAATGAGCATTTTTTTTCTTATTTCGCCCTCCGCTCATCAGGTGCCGAGGATTTTTCCCATCAATGAAAAATAAAAGAATTATTAGAAAAATAATTATTATTAAAAAATGTTGAGATTCCTGTCAATCATGCCATGAAGACCACACCCCTTCTGATGGGAGGGGGAGGGACTATGAAACCCGGAAGTGTGGGCGTGGCTCAGTCTCTGCAAGATGGGGGAGGGAGTGGTCACGACTAGCTGTCTTTAGTGGCCTTGCACCCTGCTTGAAATGGTATGAAACTGCACTTGAATTTGGTGGTACACAAAATTGCTGGGGAAACTCAGCGGGTGCAGCAGCATCTATGGAGCGAAGGAAATAGGCGACGTTTCGGGCCGAAACCCTTCTTCAGACTGATGGGGGGTGGGGAAAGAAAGAAGGAAAAAGGGAGGAGGAGGAGGAGCCCGAGGGCGGGCGGATGGGAGGAGACAGCTAGAGGGTTAAGGAAGGGGAGGAGACAGCACGGGCTAGCCAAATTGGGAGAATTCAATGTTGATGCCATAAGGTCGCAAGGACCCCAGACGGTGCCCTTGCACCCTGCTTGAAATGGAATTTCAAGGAATACCCGTGTGTCAACTGCGAGCCCACCAGCCGTGAGTGAGTGAGCTGCCAGCACAACAGGCTTGAGTGACTGAGCTGCCAACCCAAGAATCCATTAGGCCCACAATGTTCATACTAGCCCTCTGGAAACCAGTCCCTTCAGTGCAAAACACCCATACTAGCCCCCCCCCCCCCCCCCCCCACTGGCCACCAATATTGTAATTGGTGGAGAGGAGGAATATTGCGTTAGGGGGACCAACCCTCCCGTGTGATGCTGGGTCCCAACGGGTCCCACTTAGTCTAGTAGGTACCTAAAAGCAGAGGACTAAGCAAGTGCAGAAGGCTTGGTAACACGCTAACAGAGATGACATGCACGAGTTCTTCAGCACTTTATCAGGGACCGAGAGGTAGTTACCACCCAATGTAAATCTGGTGCGAAACTTGAGGCAGTGATTCAGTCCTTCCTAGCTGGAATGCAATAAAACACAATTCAGCAGAACCCTTTTGTTAATAAATATACCCACATTTTAACTTTCACCCTGTTTAAAACTTTCCAGATTTTGATTCATTAATTGTTATTCTCTATGTTCATGTATTATATTATAAATGAAAACAGAGCTTTCTCTATCCTCTTTCTTTACTTCTTTTGGTTCCTATTCATGCCTTCAATGTCTTGAATTGTCAGTAGAGGGAGCTGAGGTTTCATTTCCCTGCCATTTTTGGTAGATCTCTGTATGACAGCTAAAATTCTTGGTTCCAACTAAATTGTGCAGTGAAATAAATCAGCTTTAACGTTTGTTCTTGGAAACAAGAGCAATAGAGGACACTTTCCTTTCTAATAGAAAATAACAACAGAAGTTTGGGTAAAAGAACTGAACGATTTATTGAGTTTGGCTGTTGGGCCTGTTTCACACTATGACTATGACTACCCAAAACAGCTTAACTGGTCAATCATGTGCCTTTGCTGGATGGAGGATACCATTAATTTGGAAAGAGTGCAGAGAAGATTTACATGGATGTTGCCAGGACTTTCATGGCTTGGGAAATAAGGGGAGGTTGAGCAGGCTAGGACTTTATTCAATAGACAATAGGTGCAAGAGTAGGCCATTCGGCCCTTTGAGCCATTCAATGTGATCATGGCTGATCATGCACAATCAGTGAAGCATAGGAGGCTGAGGATTGATCTTATAGAGGCGTATAAATTCATGAGTTGCATATAGATCGGGTAAATGCACAGTCTTTTTATTCAGGGTAGGGAAATTATGAACAAGAGGACAAAGGTTTAAATTGGGAGCGTAAAGATTTAGTTGGAACTTGAGTAGCAACTTTTTCATAGAAGGAAAGAATGGGCCGACTGGACTTGTATTCACTGGAATTTAGAAGGATGTGAGGAGATCTTATGGAAACATATAAAATTCTTAAGGGATTGGACAGGCTAGATGCAGGAAAAAATGTTCCCGGTGTTGGAGGAGTCCAGAACCAGGGGTCACAGTTTAACAGGGTAGGCCATTTAGGACTGAGCTGAGGAAAAACGTTTTGACCCAGAGAGTTGTGAATCTGTGGAATTCTCTGCCACGGAAGGCAGTGGAGGCCAATTCACTGGATATTTTCAAGAGAGAGTTAGATTTACCTCTTAGGGCTAATGGAATCAAAGGATGCGGGGGGAAAAGCAGGAACGGGGTACTGATTTTAGATAATCATCCATTGTAAGTACCTCACTCTCACACTGGTTGGGGTACAAGCATCTGTAATGTTCAGGTCATCATCATATATGCAGTACATCGTACATTCAGTCTAATGCAGCTACTGAAGACAGTAGGCGAGTTCTTACACTATAAAGCATGCAATAGCCAATCTACAGCCATGATCATTTAGCATGGCGGTGCTGGCTCGAAGGGCCAAATGGCCTACTCTTGCACCAGTTTTCTATGTTTCTATGTATCATAGAGAACTGGTGGATATATGGAACAAGCTGCCACGGAAGGTAGTTGAGGCAGGTAGTGTAACAACAATTAAAAGACATTTGGACAGGTACTGCAGATGTGTAGGAAAGAGCCGCAGATGGTTGGTTACAAAAAAAGGCATAAAGTACTGGAGGAACTCAATGGGTCAGGCAGCATCTCAGGGGAGCATGGATAGGTGATGTTTCAGTTTAGATAGAAGGGAGGTGGGGTAGGAAATAGGATTAGAGTTGTGCATGTCAGTTGCTCCTGAATCTGGTATTGTGGGGCTTCGGTACCATCTGGCCTGCAATAAGTCAGATTGAGGACAGTCTGAAGAAGGGTCTGGACCCGAAAAGTCATCCAGAGATGCTGCCTTTCCAGTTGAATTACTCCAGCATTTTGTGTTTATCTTCGGATTGAGGGTGGATATTTTTGTCTTCACAAGAATCACTGATCTTCAATGTAATTTAATGCAGACAATGGGGTCTGACACGATGCTGAATAATCTGGCAGAGCACTAATATCAATCTCTGGTCAATATTTATCTCAGGTCAATATTTATCTGTCGGTTAACATTAGTGCTTCAAATTAAATGATAGCTGTCACTGTGAACATGTTGGGTCTAAATCAACTGCACTTCAACTTTACAAATACCTCTCTATCATCATATTTCAGGGTTAAGGCATCTATACAAGTGGTGGGAATGAACTTTGAGCAGATCTTGATCACATAATAAGCAATCCAAAGTCACATCTTTTATTTGGCATAAAGGAGTCTGAATAATATAATTCACGATGTAATTCGCTCCCTGAATCTAGGAGTGTAGGAGGGAAAGAGAAAGATTACAGCACTTAAGTTGATTGTTATTACCTTAATCTGTTCTGTAGTCTATTTTGGAGAGTTAAATTCTGCAATTAAACTGAAGAATATTTAAAAGGTGAATTCCACAGGGAAAGGCGGAGTGTGACGTTGAGGAGCCATTGTTAGATGATGCACAGCTTACATTATAAACTGCAAGCCTCGTGACTCAGGGCGCAGCTGATAGAGCTGCTGCCTCACAGCGCCAGACACCCTGGTTCCACCCTGACCCCGTGAGTATCCTTTGGATGCTTCAGTTTCATCCCACTTCCCAAAGACATGTGGATTTATAACTTAATTGGCTCTCTGTAAATTGCCCCTAGTGTGTAGGGAGTGGATGAGAAAGTGGGATAATGAATGAATGAATAAGTTTGTTGGCCAAGTATTCACATACAAGGAATTTGCCTTGGTGCTCCGCCAGCAAGTGACAACATGGCATACAGTGACAGTTAGGAATGACACATAAAACATTAATAATAAAACATTATCGATTAAACATGTAAATTATATAAAATACCAGAGCAAAAGGAGGCTACAGATTTTTGGTCATTGAGTAGAGCTATTGCTCGTGGGGAAAAAAGCTGTTTTTATATCTGTTTGTGGCAGCTTTGATTTTAATTTTGTATCAAATAATCAGCAATTTAGCATTTTGATGCTTCCAGGAGCAACAGAATATGGATAAATCGTGTTGTATACGTGGTTTTCTGTTCATTTGCACATAACCCCCCCACCACTACTCCCCGAAAGACTAAAAGACTAAGGAAGCAAATAACAGCAGGAAATAAATTACAGTCTACAGCCCTCAGTAGATGTTTACATTTTGAGGGGCTAAGAGAATATTTAGTTCAAACCTGCCACTTCTAATGCTATTGAAGTATATTTACTTCGACTCTGAATGATTTCTTCTTGGTTCCAACAAGGTCCAACATAAGAGATTAGTATACAAACTTAAAGCACACGGTGTTGGGGGTTCAGTATTGATGTGGATAGAGAACTGGCTGGCAGACAGGAAACAAAGAGTAGGAGTAAACGGGTCCTTTTCACAATGGCAGGCAGTGACTAGTGGGGTACCGCGAGGCTCAGTGCTGGGACCCCAGCTATTTACGATATATATTAATGATTTGGACGAGGGAATTGAATGCAACATCTCCAAGTTTGCGGATGACACGAAGCTGGGGGGCAGTGTTAGCTGTGTGGAGGATGCTAGGAGGCTGCAAGGTGACTTGGATAGGCTGAGTGAGTGGGCTAATGCATGGCAGATGCAGTATAATGTGGATAAATGTGAGGTTATCCACTTTGGTGGCAAAAACAGGAAAGTAGATTATTATCTGAATGCTGGCCGATTAGGAAAGGGGGAGATGCAATGAGACCTGGGTGTCATGGTACACCAGTCATTAAAAGTAGGCATGTGCAGCAGGCAATGAAGAAGGCGAATGGTATGTTAGCATTCATAGCAAAAGGATTTGAGTATAGGAGCAGGGAGGTTCTACTGCAGTTGTACAGGGTCTTGGTGAGACCACACCTGGAGTATTGCGTACAGTTTTGGTCTCCTAATCTGAGGAAAGACATTCTTGCCATAGAGGGAGTACAGAGAAGGTTCACCAGACTGATTCCTGGGGTGTCAGGACTTTCTTATGAAGAAAGACTGGATAGACTCGGTTTGTACTCGCTAGAATTTAGAAGATTGAGGGGGAATCTTATAGAAACTTACAAAATTCTTAAGGGGTTGGACAGGCTAGATGCAGGAAGATTGTTCCCGATGTTGGAGAAGTCCAGAACAAGGGGTCACAGTTTAAGGATAAGGGGGAAATCTTTTAGGACCGAGATGAGAAAAACATTTTTCACACAGAGAGTGGTGAATCTGTGGAATTCTCGGCCGCAGAAGGTAATTGAGGCCAGTTCATTGGCTATATTTAAGAGGGAGTTAGCTGTGGCCCTTGTGGCTAAAGGGGAATGGAGAGAAGGCAGGTACAGGATACTGAGTTGGATGATCAGCCATGATCATATTGAATGGCGGTGCAGGCTCGAAGGGACGAATGGCCTACTCCTGCACCTATTTTCTATGTTTCTATGTTTTCTATGATATGGGGAGAAAGCAGGGACGGGGTATTGATTGTGGATGATCAGCCATGATCTCAGAGAATGGCGGTGCTGGATGGCATACTCCTGCATCTATTGTCTATAAATTCTGGATTATGTTTTTCTCTCTTTCATCCTTTAAGAGCCTTTAAAGCTTCCAAAGCTTTTGTTCAGCTATCATCACAACCTCTCGAGCATTCTCGGCATTTCACCATGTCCGAGGTGCTCTATCCATGCAGGTTGCTTGTTGCTGATGATGGAATGAGATTGGAAACATTGAGCTTGGAGATGATGCAGGTCATGATTAACAAAAGAGAATGACTTTATTTTCAGAGCTGGAATGATGAAACCTTGAAACTGAACCAAATGTTCGGGTTCCACAATTTCTAGCCAACAGCCTAGATGTGGGAGAAGCAATTAATCTTTATTTATGATGCAAACCAGCAGCTCCTGCAAAGCTGAAATAAAATCAGGAGAATGCTGGAAATACTCAGCAAGTCAGGCAACATCTGTGGAATTAAATAGTTAAATATGTACGGTTCGGGACATTTCTCCAGAAAGTTCTTAGTTTTGCCAATGTTTAATGAGAGGATATTTCGGTTAAAAGATGATTTGGCAAATGTTACACAGCAAGCTCTGGACCACACCAACTGTCAGGCACCATGTTACACCAATCCTACATTATCTCCACATTCACATCAGTACCCTGCAGGTTTTGTGCCCCCGCTTGTACACTAAAGATAATTTATAGTTGCCTATCAGCATGATGACCCACACATCACAGAGATGTGGGAGAAACAGTCAGACACAGAATTAGTAGACAGTCAGAATCCTTTTATCAGTATGGAAAAATCAAATATAAGAGGGCATATGTTTTAGGATGAGAAAAAGTGTTTCCTCATCTCCGTTGTAAATGGCTTACCCCTTATTCTTAAACTGTGACCCCTGGTTCTGGACTCCCCAAACATCGGGAACATGTTTCCTGCATCTAGCATGTCCAAGCCCTTAATAATCTTATATGTTTCAATAAGATATCCTCTCATCCTTCTAAATTCCAGAGTATACAAGCCCAGCCACTCCATTCTCTCATCATATGACAGTCCTGCCATCCCGGGAATTAACCTTGTAAGCTTACTCTGCACTCCCTCAATAGCAAGAATGTCCTTCCTCAAATTAGGGGACCAAAACTGCACACAATACTCCAGGTGTGGTCTCACTGGGTCCCTGTACAACTGCAGAAGGACCTCTTTGCTCCTATACTCAACTCTTTTTATGAAGGCCAACGTGCCATTTGCTTTCTTCACTGCCTGCTGTACATGCATGCTTACTTTCATTGACTGATGAACAAGGACCCCTAGATCCTGTTGTACTTCCCCTTTTCCTAACTTGACACCATTTATATAATAATTTGCCTTCCTGTTTTTGCTACCAAAGTGGACAACCTCACATTTATCCACATTAAACTGCATCTTCCATGCATCTGCCCACTCACCCAACCTGTCCAAGTCACCCTGCATTCTCATAGCATCTTCCTCACAGTTCACACTGCCACCCAGCTTTGTGTCATCTGCAAATTTAATAATGTTACTTTGAATCTCTTTATCTAAATCATTGATGTATATTGTAAATAGCTGTGGAGTACTGCAGCAACGAGCCTTACAGTACTCCACTAGTCATTGTCCTCCATTCTGAAAGGGACCCGTTAATCCCTACTCTTTGTTTCCTGTCTGTCAACCACTTCTCTATCCATGTCAGCACTCTACCCCCAATACCATGTGCCCTAATTTTGCCCACTAATCTCCCATGTGGGACCTTATCGAATGCTTTCTGAAAGTCCAGGTACACTACAGCCACTGGCTCTCCCTTGTCCATTTTCCTAGTTACATCCTCAAAAAATTCCAGAAGATTAGTCAAGCATGATTTCCCCTTCGTAAATCCATGCTGACTCGAGCTGCACAAATTCAGATCACCAGAATAACCAACCAACTTAAGGTAAGGCCTTTGGTCTTTTAAATAGTTGTGTTGTTGAAAAGTCTGAAATTTTAGCACTAAATAACATAAATGACAGGAAATCTATTAAGTAAATTGGATAATACCTTGATAGTGCAATTCAGGATGCTAAATGCGAGTTAAAATGCCACGGGCTGTTTGGAAGATTTTTACATAAATACATATTCAATTTAAGGACATGTCACCTGAACGCAATAGACAAATTGAATAACCATATATTTTCTCCCCTCATCTGGAATGAGGTAATGGCTTATTCATTTTGAAAGGGTGAGAAGAATAATCGTTTTTCTGCCAAAACCAGGCTGTGTCCTGCTCTAAGTGCCTTTATTGATGTAGTTTGAGATGAAACCAGCAACCACTGGCCGGGTGGGCATTACTAGTTCTGTAAACTTACCAAGAAAGAAAATATTGCATGTCATGGACAATGGTGAAGATGTAAATGTAGTCTTTAGATTCACAAGGAGAGTGTTTAGATTGCAGCATTAGAGTGGGAAGGAGGAAAACCTGTTTTTCACTGGAAACTATGGTGAAGGCAGAATATGGAAGTGATATTGAGTGTTATAGTCATACAGCGAGGAAATAGGCATGTTGGTCCAAGTCGTCCATGGCGGATCAAGGTGCCCTTCTATGTTGGTGTTTATATACTTCTGAACCTTATCTGTTCATGTACTTGTCCAAATATCTTTCAAATGCTCTACCTGCCTCAACCACTACCTCTGGTATATAACACCCTCAGAGTGAAAACGTTATCCTTCAGGTTCCTATTAAATCTATCCCCTCACCTTAAAGATATGTCATCTGATTCTTGAATCCCCAATCCTGGGAAAAATGTGCATTGACCCTAAATATGCCCCTCATGATTTGAAACCACTGTAATATCACCCCGCAGTCTCCTATGCTCCAAAGAATAAGAGCATAGAATATATTGAACAGGAATAGACCCTTTGACACACAATGTCCATGCCAAACATGATGCAAAGTTAAACTAATCTCCTCTGCCTGCCTGTGTATAAATATAGAATAGAATAACTCCCAGCCTGCCCAACATCTCCCTGAATTGTATGTGAATGTAACATTACTTTCCCTACATTATATTGTCTTTGTTGACCCTTTCTCTTAAATTAGATTGTATTATGTGAATATTCCATTACAGCAACAAGCTTTTCACTCACACAAGCAACATAAGCATCCTCTATTTTATTTAAACTTTCCAATACTTTTTTCCTTATGTATATGATACATACTATACTGCTACATTCTGGTTGCCTCACTATTAGAAAGGATGTGGAGGATTTGGAGAAGGTGCAGAAGAGGTTCACCAGGATTTTTCCTGGATTGGTATTAGCTATAAGGAGTGGTTGGATTTTCCACAGGATGGACAGGCAGTCATTTCCCACGTTGGAACTGTCAAATACTGAAGTAAAGGCATTTGTTAACGGGAGCGGGGGAAATATGCAAGGCAAGTTTTATCCAGATAGATTGGTCGGTGCCTGGAATGCACTGCCTGGGGAAGTGACAGCAACATTTAAGAGGCATTTAGAAAGGCATATGATCACGCAGGGAATAATGGAAGATCATGTACAGGCAACTTGAATTAGTTAGACTGGCATTATGATTGGCATAGACATGGCGAGATGAAGGATCTGTTCCTGTGCTGCTCTATGGTTTTGATGTCTTTATGTAATATAAGCTAATTTGCATATCTCGCATCCTGATGTAATTCAGCACAATTTATGTGAAGAGTAATGAATATGCCAAAAAACTCAGGATCACTGAGGGAAGCGGACTTGCAAATTGAAATGAGTGTGTGAGTATAATCTTGTCCTGATCCTTTGTTCAGTAATAACTGGCATGTCAATGTTGATTAGAGCACAGTAGTAAAGGATACAAGGAAGTTCAGACTGTGCTCCATGTTTTAGGTTACATTATCTCTAGTACAGGGACAGTATTGATTTTAGTGTAATAAAACAGAAGACATTTTCACGATCACATTTAAAGTGAAGCTATATAAATTGAAGAGAACCAGGCTCTTTAATTAATGAGAAAAGTTGCAGTGTGTCTACTTAGACTTGTTATCTTAAATGGTTAGATAAGATAAGATAAAATAAGATAACCTTTAATGGTTAGTCTCAGTACCAGAATTTACCATTGTTTTTCTGATGACATTGCCTCAGAAACCCACAGGAATTCTGCATCTCTCTCTTGCCTTACAAATTGTAAAGTATTGGGACTGGTCACCATTGTTTTTCAGAGGTGGTGCCAGGGTAATTATTCAATCAGCATTTCCTGTTTACCCCTGATTAAGACTTGCTCAATGTGGGTCTGGTGATCGGTGCTTTAATCAAGCAAGAAATGCACCATGTATCTTTTCTTTCCTGAACTTAACCAAGCCCAAATAAGTACAAAATCTTAATGAAGTTAAATTCATGTACCCAGAGTAGGGGAATCAAGAACCAGGGAACATAGATTTGAGGTAATAGGAGAGAGATTTAATATGAATGTGAGGGGCAGCTTTTTCACTCAGAGGATGGTGGGTATATGGAATGAGCTGCAAGAGGAAGTAATTGAGGCTGGTACTATAACAACATTTAAAAGACATTTAGATAGGTACACAGTTAGAAAAGTTTTTAGAGGCATATGCGCCAAATGCAGGCAAATGGGACTAGTTTAGGTGGGGCATTTGGTCGGCATGAATAAGTAGGGCTAAAGGGCCTGTTTCCAAGTATTAATCTATGACTCCATATCCTTCCATGAATACTGATCTAAGATGCTGCATTCTGCTTCAGCCTGAGGATACAGTAGATGCACAATGAGAACAATGACCTGTGGTCATCAACTGAAACTGCCATTCTTAAAGCTTGATGAGCTGTTCACACAATTGGCTAAAGAGTCATGTCTGTTTTCCGAGGAGATGGGCCATCTTTGTATCCTACGGCAGACTGATAGAAGAAGCAGCTCCATCCAGATGCGTCAAACAAGTAGAAAGGTGCCTATGTGGATTGGACACCCACTGGCCAGGTGCTATTAACTGTGGGTCCCACCAGCACAAGCACTATGTTGAAGAAGGACAGGAGGGTCTCTCTGATGTGCAAGCCAATGCCAGGATCATATTGCCCTTATGGGAACTCATGCAAAGATTTGGGGAAAATGTGAAAGGTTCTCGGGAAATGCAATTTCTTTTCACAATTGATTTTTACAGACAGGTCCTACATGGTTGAGCAAGAGGAAAGGCCCATTGTTGCCACTTGGAGAGTAATCTTCTTCCCAGGTGAACTAATGCTGTGGGTGTGGTATGTAGGGGGGGGGGGGGAGATAGGGTAGTGGGGAGTGACTGCGATCTAAACAGCCAAGTTTCTCTTCTAACCCATGTTGGGCCTGAAATTCATCAGGAATTGAGTTTTCAAGTTAATGCTTATTCTGTTTTGCTGGGCATGATTTTTAGATGTGTAAAGAAGGAACTGAAGATCCTGGTTTAAACCAAAGATAGACACAAAATGCTGGAGTAACCCAGTGGGTTGAGCAGCATTTCTGGAGAGAAGGAATGGGTGACGTTTCATGTTGAGACCCTTCTTCAGTTATTCTTGCTTTTTGTGTCAATCTCTGTGTTTTTAGATGTCTGGCCAAAGTTGACAAGTACCATTAATCAATCATTAAATGGTATGAACATAAAACTGATTTAACAACTGTTCCTCTAACCCTTGAGCTTATAATAAATCAATACAAGTGTTATGGCATCTGAAGCTGCTCTGTAATGTGTACTGAGCATCAAACTCGTGCTCTCACTCTAATTGATTGTATATTTATTTTTACTTGCGTAATTAATCATAGGATATGGATGTCACAGACAATGCTGAAATGTATTGACCACCTCTCTTTGCTCCTGAATGGGGGAAGGGGATGAGGACATGGGTTGGTGTCAAATATAGGTTAAAATGGGTAAGAATTTGTCAGTGGACATTATTAAACTAGGGATTTTGGGATAATATAGTAATTTACACCATCTTATTTTTTTTAATAAAGATTTATTTATTTACCTGGATATGTTCCTTGGCTGCCACCTGGGACTTGAATTCCAGTTTCTGAGTTTTCGACGGTTTCGAGCGGTGAGCCATTGAGTAATAGTGTCATACAAAGGGTACAGAGATCTACAAGGATGTTGCCAGGACTAGAGGGTCTGAGGTATAGGGAGAGGTTGAGTAGCCTGCAGCGTAGGAGGATGAGGGGGTGATCCTAAAGAGGTTGTCTAAATCATGAGAGGAATAGATTGGGCATATGCACAGAGTTTCTTGCCCTTAGTAGATGAATCGATGACCAGAGGACATAGGTTTAGACAATAGACAATAGCTGCAGGAGTAGGCCATTCGGCCCTTCGTGTCAGCATCGCCATTCTATGTTTCTATGTTTCTCTGTTTCATGGTAATATTATGTTGATCCTAAACATATGTATGTTAAACCTAAATACACATATTCCGAGCCTGATATTATCTGTTTAATCTGTGGTGTACTTTTCGTATGTTTTGCTGTCTTAGTTCATATCACCCAGTCATTCCCATGATTCATTCTGAGATCTGAGATATCTCGACTCACGTTCCCACCTCTTTATCATTCCAAATGGGGACCAGGCAGTGGGACCACCTGCTGTCATGTGCGGCATCAGGCCGGCGAACTTTGGTAACTTTGTCAGTGCCAGAAACGTGGCAACACTTGTGTACTGCCTAGGATAGTTCTACTATATTATTTTACCGGGTTGAATGCAAAACAAAACAGTTCACTGTAGTACAGTGACTGTACCTTGATACATGTGGCAATTACGTGTCATTGAATTAGTGAACCATTGATTTGATTGGACAGCACACAGACAAAAGCTTAATTCTGTATTCTGGTACACATGACAATAATAAACCATTATAAATACCAATCCTTTTACAGCCAGTGATGAATATGCTGAAGCTAAACAGATTTAAAATTTGAGAGGGTTTGATAGGAAAGATATTTTCATTAGTGGACAAGACAATGGTGCAGCAGGAGAGTTGTTGCCTTACAGAGTCAGAGACCTGGGTTCCTGAGATTCAGTGCTGTCTGTACGAAGTTTGTGCGTTCTCCCTGTCACTGCGTAGGTTTTCTCCGGGTGCTCCAGTTTCTTCCCACATTCCAAAGATGTGCAAGTTTGTAGGTTAATTGGTTTCTGTGCATTGTCCCTAGTGTGAAGGATGGAACTAGTCATAAGGACATAAGTGTTAGGAGCAGAATTAGGCCATTTGGCCCATCAAGTCTACTCCGCCATTCAATCATGGCTGATCTATCTCTCCCTCCTAACCCCATTCTCCTGCCTTGCACCGTAGCGGACAGGAAGGCACTACAACGGGTGGTGAAAACCGCGCAGTACATCATCGGTGTCCCGCTGCCTGCCATGGATGCCCTCCACAGAAAACGGTGTCTGAGACGGGCCGGGAAGATCATTAAAGACCCCTCCCACCCCAACCATGGACTGTTTGCCCTCCTCCCATCAGGGAGGCGGTACAGGAGCCTCAGGTCTTGTACTAGTAGGATGAGGAACAGCTTCTACAACAACACTATCACATTGCTGAACTCGGAGTCCCGCCGATAGATTCCTCCAGTCTCTCCGTCCACGTTGTTTGATTATTCTGTATTTTTATTTCTATATTGCACTATTACTACGGACTGACGCTAAACTGCATTTCGTTGTACCCATACTTGTATTTGTGCAATGACATTAAAGTTGAATTGAATTGAATTGAATTCTCCCTGTATCATCTGACACCCTAACTAAGTAAGAATCTATCTATCTCTGACTTAAAAATATCCATTGACTTGGCCTCCCCAGCCTTCTGTGGCAAAGAATTCCACAGATTCGCCACCCTCTGACTGAAGAAATTCCTCCTCATCTCCTTCCGAAAGGAACGTCCTATAATTCTGAGGCTATGACCTCTGGTCCAACACTCTCCCACTAGTGGAAACATCCTCTCCACATCCACTCTATCCAAGCATTTCACTATTCTGTATGTTTCAGAGGTCCACTCTCATTCTTCTAAACTACAGCGAGTACAGGCCAGTGTCCTCAAACGCTCGTCACATGGTATGTTACAAACTAGTGTACGGGTAATTGCTGGACGGCATGGACTCGGTGGGCCGAAGGGCCTGTTTCCATGCTGTATCTCTAAATTAAACAAAAATAAATGTGACATGGATCATGAGATGGTTGTTATTAAATCACACAGGGAACTCAGGAGTGATTTCTCTAGCCGAGCAGATGGAATATGGAACCTGCTTTCGCAGACAGTAGGTATGGAGTGAAATGCAAATGCATTTTGTCGCAACAACATTTTACAAAAAGGGGATCAGCAAGTATGAACAGTACTGCACTGATGGGAAGATGAGTCTGTTTCTGTGCTTTCAACCCTTTCGAACGTTTTGTTTTTAAATTTTCACACAATTGTCCCTGATGAAAATCACTCCTGTTTGGACAAGGTAAAATTCTGCTTTGAAACATGTGCTTGGAATGTGAATGATCTGACTTGTAAAATGCCAAAGAACCAAACGATTCTCTTATAAATTTCTGCCTCTGATGATCTATGAGAGTATTTTGGGGAGGATTATTCAAACAGAGTGCACCTGAATGTATTTTTGCAAATGTAGGCTGAACTGTGGGTGGCGGGGGAGATTCAATGGAATCTAATTGCTATGGTTCATCCTTTTTTGAGCGTGTAAATGGCCTGAAACAATTTTCAAAGACAGTCTTTTAGGAACTGAAGTGCTATGTGTTTATTCGCTCCTGTGGTAGATGAAGCCTAACAATTAACCCTAATTCTAGAATATTGTATCCAAGCAATAGGTAGGAGGTTCAGCATATTATCTTGTCACGCCAGCAGAACAACATTGCACCATTCTTGAGGTTACAGGATTTAACATATTCATTGCGGATAAAATAATATGCAATAGTCCAAATACCATTGAGGGTTTATTTTAGTCCTGGAATAATTTCAAAGGGGAAACGTATGAAAAGCTGCTTTATACAATGTCCTGAGAAGCAGTAATTCCTCCAGGAAATAAAATGTAGACTTTGGTTTCCTTGAAATAATGTGGACTTTTTCAATATTTGCTGTCACAGATTGGGTGCTCCTTGTGGGAGGAGATTAACCACTTAAAATCCCTTGGAGCAACTTGAAATCAAAGCAGTGGACCAGGAGGATGGTGTATCAGACTGTTCTTGAAAAGTTAAATGCATATGGTCTGGGCTCTATATTTGAGTGAAGAATATAGTTCACATCTAGTTCGAAACACCTTTTACATGTTAATTGATTTCTTAAATTGTGCTCCATTTAAATGTAACATTAACCCTAACTCTTTACCATGGACGTTGAAAGCCTGTCCTGTACACAAGCTAGAGACAGACATGGGGATACAGGCGGTTAAGAACATCCTGCAGAAAAACCCTGACATGAGAGACCCGACGATGCCCTACTCAAATTACAACACCTGGGATTGACAAAGAACAACTTTGAATTTAACGGGGAAGTTCTACCTACAAGTCAAAGGGACGGCAATGGGGAAGAAAATGTCCCCAGCTTATGCCAACATATATATGGCAGAGTGGGAAGAGACAGTCTTCCTTAAATGCCCTAGGCACCCAATGTGCTATTACAGGTTCCTAGATGACATTTGGGGAGTATGGACACAATCATAAGGGGAATTAGAGGAGTTTATTGACATACTCAATGCCCACCACCCATCCATCAAGGTAAAGGCCATGACCAGCCAGGAGAGGGTGGACTTCCTTGACACCACTGTCTTTAAGCTACCATCAGATAACCAAGACCACAAACTAGCTACCAAAGTATTTTTCAAACCCACAGACACCCACACCCTCCTACACACCACGAGCCACCACCTAATGCACACCTTCAGGGGTACCGTTAAGTCACAACTGACCCGCTTTCACCGGATATGTACTAGGGAGGGGGACTTCAACCAGGCCACAAGCACCCTTTTCACCGCCCTTAGACAGAGGGGCTACAACAAATGGAAATTAAAACACATTGTCAGATTTTCTAAAAAAGCAAACATGGCCCCAGACTTAGGCCGGGTTTGACACTGAACTTGCCACTAATAACAGGATACATAGTAAATTAAATATCTCTATCTTAATTGGTACACGTGACAATAAAAGACCTTTGAAACCTTTGATACAGTAACATGGCTGTCCAGGCCCACAAAATTGTCAAAAATTGGTTGATTTGAACAATTTCAAAGGAGATTTGTCACACTGCAGGGATACAAGGTAATGTCAGCGTTTAAGAGGGCTAAAAATCTGAGGGACATCCTGGTCAGTACAAGTTTACACAGAGCCAGCAGCCGTGCCAGCAGCGTGTTAATTTTTTTCTACTTTTTTTGTTTTTTTAGTGTCTTAATGTGTGTTTTTAATGTTTCTCTGTGTGTCTTGTGGGAGGGTAAGGGGGGAAACCGTTTCAGTCGCCTCCTCAACGGAGAGGCGACTTTTTCCATGTCGCCTCCCCCGTGGCCTAACATTGAGGATCGGTGCGGCCTTTCAGGGAGACGTGCCTGAGGCTTCAGCAGCGGGCACAGCGAGGACGCTTTAGTTGCGGAGCGGGCGAGCCCTCGCCGGGCGTCGCCGGTGGGGAGCGTTTCATTCTCTGGCCCGCGGCATCCTGAAGCCACGGTTTGCAGAGCGCTGGCGCTGCACCCGGAGACTGGGATCCCTCGTTGGGGACCCTGGAGGAGAAGAGCTCCGACCGCCGGCCCGCGGCCAACTTCTACCGCGGGCGCGGCGGGGACTTACCATCCGGAGCGGGATCCCTCGCCGGGGATCCCTGGGGAGGACCTCCGACTGCCGGCCCTGCAGTCTGCGGTGCTTCTTTCTGCGGTGCGGCGGGGACTTTAGATCTTCAAAATTGGGCGCATATATGTTTACCAAGGTGATTGGCGTAGCATGGATCTCTCCTGTAACTATAAGATATCTCCCTTCCTTATCTGATATAATGTTCTTTGATTTGAATGGTATTCCTTTGCGAATAATGATTGCGGTGCCTCTGGATTTCGAAGTATATGAGGAGTGAAATGTTTGGCCTATCCAATTCGCCCTCAATCTCATCTGATCTTGATGTTTAAGGTGCGTTTCTTGTAGAAAAGTAATGTTCGTGTTATATGATTTCAACTGAGCTAGTATTTTGCCCCTTTTAATTGGTTCATTAATACCCCTTATATTCCAGCTACACAATGTGATTCCTCCCATTTTCTTTTGTTTATCATCTTGCATTTTCTCTGATTTTAATACCCTTATTTATTACGTGTTTTGTGTACCATTGAATAAAACGAGTATTCCCTTCCAGTCGGATTCGCGATCCTCCAGACGTCTGCTATATTTGTATTTTTTATATATGTATTTAAGAGTTCACTAGTTTTAGATTTCATATTACCTCTTTGTTTTTGCATCGATTTATCTAAGTACGGATCTAAAACACAGTTGAAGTCTCCTCCAATTATAACATTTTGGTAGTTAAATTCTGCGATTATATTCAGGATTTTATTAAAAAATTGAGGATTATCAAAATTGGGCGCATATATGTTTACCAAGGTGAACTATCTTATAGTTACAAGACTTGCCTTGTCTGCACATCTGGACGCCCGTAATGGCGACTGCGGAGGGTTGAGGTCCTGACCACGGATGAAAATTGAGTAGGACTGGCCAAATATTGTGCCTTCCACTACAGTGATGAATGCTGTGACGGATGTTTGTGTTCAATTTTTATTGTGTTTTTGTGTGTTTTTTTTTATTGTACCGTTGCTGGCAAATTCATTTCACTTTCACTTTATGTGCAAGTGACGAATAAAACTTGACTTGACTTGACTTGACTAGACAAGCTTAAACTGTGGGCAAAGACAAAGCAGGGCCTGCACCCACTTGGTAATAGCCAAAAACATAGAGAACATTGTGACAGGAATGAGAAGCCAGATAGCACAGAGGATAACCTGTGAGCAAATGAATGTGGTGTATTGATTGATATCCAGAATATACAGATCACCGCTCTCCTCTCTCAGGTTGGTTACAAGTACAAAGGTTGGTTAGATCCAAGATTACATGTAGTGATTGTTCATCCCCAGTTAGTGAGGCTTGTTCATCAAACCCTTCCTATTGTGCAGAAGATTGTCAACAGTGAATTTGGAATGACCTGTAAATAGTGAATCATATTACATTTTCAACCACTGTAAATGTTCCTAGGTTTAAGGACAGATGTATGATTGGAGTTAGAGCCACTGTAATCAGATCTGATTAGCCCTGGGGTGTGGAGTCGAGAATATATTTAATCCTGGTCACTGCTATTTATTCATTCTGGCAGACTTCTGTAAATGATGCCAGAGAGCCGATTAAAATGAGAAATGTGCTGTAGTCCATTAGCTGTAAAAATCAATACTTTTCTTTGCTTTTTTTTATGGTCCCTTGAGGATAATTTGTTCCCACTCTGGTTTTGAGATGGTAATGAGGCCAATGTGACAACTGCAGACTCTTCCACAAATGAGGCAGGAGGCATAATAAAATTACAAAAAAGGAATGAAAAAGGCATTTTTTCCACCATCAAAATATGGTTAAAAATAATAATATAAAGGTAGACTACATTAAATGACCAAAGTTGCCTGGTTGCACATAATTACTAACATTTTTTTCAAATTATCTGGTGTTAAACTATGACGTCTGTCAGACAGAATTTGCTTCAGTTGTGAAAAATTTATTTCTACCCCAGCTGAGGTCACTGGTGCATACCCGAAACAAGCTACAGACTCTATTTTCAGGTCGATATCTTGTGCATTACAACTACCTTTGAGAACTTTTGCTATGTTTTGTATTTCTTCAAGATCTTTGTTCGCTAAAATCACTCTCTCACATTTTCCTTGTATGTCTTTACCTACATCGCCAAGAACTTTACGAATATCGTCAGTTACTTTGTTGAAAACCTGCAAGTTATTCACTAAGGTTTTGCCACGTTTCTCAAGGGAAGTGATAGCTTGTGGCAAGTTTGCAAAATTGGAAACAACGAACACAAGATCGCTGTGGAGGGACATTTTCTACATGATTTCACTGACGATCCTGACTGCAGCAGATTCTTCTTCTTCTTCAAAACGGTTGACATTTTCTTTTATCTTTTCAAAATTTGCAGCATAGTAGAGTACAGCAGAGAGCCATGTATCCCACCTAGTCAAAATGGGCTGGGGAGGTAGCAGAATCTCAGGGGCCATTTCCTTGAACTTTATGATTGGAGTTAGAGCCACTGTAATCAGATCTGATTAGCCCTGGGGTGTGGAGTCGAGAATATATGACGTGACGGTACTTTGAGGAAGATTTTCTTGACATTGGAAACTAGGCGATCGACATTTGGAAACAAGTTACGTTTGTGCTTGGCAATTCTATGAAGTCCTTCAGCTAAGCATGTCAAATGCAACATTTTGGGGAATAAAACTTTAAGTCACAAACAGAAGAACATTCTCGTGTTTTATACCTTCTGACCAAAGTACAACAAGTGAAGATGTAAACAACTGAGCAATAGTTGAGCTGTTTGACTTCCCCAATCGGTTGTCTTGTCTATTGGGATCCATATTTTGTTGCATGCAGCTTCATCTCTAATTTTCTGCACAACGATGTTAAAGTTACTGTCAACATATTTTTTCCATAATGATGACCCGCTTGGTATATGTTCCTCTGTGTATTTCTCCAAAAAGTCCAATTTCCACAGTGGAATTCCAGAATCAATGAATGCCTTGCACAAATCACTCGAAAACACAGATTTGCGACTGGAGCCAGCAGGAATGTCGGGTGTAAGCATTTAGTAGACTTTGTGGTTCTGAACGATTTTGAACACATCATGTTTGTAATACCTGCCGCTGGCCCTTTCTTAGTTACGCATTCATGGTGTACCAGAGGTTATTTTGTATCCTGCCAATAATTCCAGCAATGTATGATGAACATTGATCTTCCAATACATTAATCATTACAGTTATTAATTGTACATGTCAGCCAGTATCTGACAATGAATTTCTTCCAGTTAATCTGGAAATGACTCATTGGTATTTGCGGCTGCACTCTTCATGGATTTGTGTGACAACCCAGTCCTGCTCAACAAATGGGCAAATATAACACAGAGAAGTGAAAATGTTTTTGTTTGCTTCTCCCATCAAGTCGTTCTAACTCCAATTTTAAGTAAACAACTAAATAAGATGCTAACACTGAGGGTACATTTTTAGTTTAAATCTATCATTTATATGTGTACCTGAGAACCTATTTCATTGTACCTCTGATGTCAAAGAACAGAGATCGTAGACCATTGAACAATACAGCACAGGAACAGGCCCTCAGCCCATAATGTCAGTGCCAAAAGTGTAACCTTAACTTATTGTCACTTTAACTGGCATTCAATCTACAGCTGAATTAGGTTATGGATCATTCCTGAAGTTTGTTCATAATTATTTAAAGGAACTGTAAAATAACCAAAAATGCTGAGAAACTCAGCTGCTCAGGCAGCATCAGTGGAAAGAGGTTGAGAGTTAATATTTCAGATCTGAAACTCTTTGCCAGAACTAACTTAGGTCTTTGGCCCAAAGCTGTAACTGCATTACACCTGCATGTTTAATTGACTGATTAGTGACATCTGTTTTGAATTAATACTTCAAACATTTCCAGAGCTGGAGAAGAAGGGCGGGAGAATAGGGAGGGCCCTTACAAAGTGCTCATGAGGATGACCTGAATAATCCCTCTATGCTGTGGGAAAATCCCTCCCCAAACATCTCCACCTGCTGTATGTCTTTAAGAATGCTCCTTAAACACATCTTACCTTGCTTACCTCACACATAACAAACCTGCAAGTCACGGTGGCTCAGCACTTCAACTCCCCCTCCCATTCCCAATCCGACCTCTCTGTCCTGGGTCTCCTCCATTGCCAGAGTGAGCAACAGCGGAAATTGGAGGAACAGCACCTCATATTCCGTCTGGGGTCCTTGCGCCCTTATGGCATCAACATTGAATTCCCCCAATTTGGTTAGCCTGTGCTGTCCCCTCCCCTTCCTTCACCCTCTAGCTGTCTCCTCCCATCCGCCCGCCCTCGGGCTCCTCCTCCTCCCCTTTTTCCTTCTTTCTTTCCCCACCCCCCATCAGTCTGAAGAAGGGTTTCGGCCCGAAACGTCGCCTATTTCCTTCGCTCCATAGATGCTGCTGCACCCGCTGAGTTCCTCCAGCAATTTTGTGAACCTGCAAGTCTGATTGGAGGATCTTAATTGTGGATTTTCTGGAGAATATGCTGTCTTTGGGAAAAGGCATTAAGAAGTATAAGTTTCCATTTGCATACGGCAACAATTTCAGAACTGCAGATATTTTCCAGCAGTGATTTCACTAATGCCTGCAAATGACCATGCAAAGAGTTATTGCATTAGTTACGTTTTTTTTAATTTTTTTTTTTTTTTTTAAATATTTTATTTTATTAGAAGTAAGTACAGTCATATGGCACCAAAGTGCCTAATATATATTTTCATAATACATTTTATGTACAACTTCTTTTTTTTTTTTTTTGTTACACTGAAAAAAGATTAGAATAAGAAAAAGAAGTTAGATAGTAAAGGATAGAAAGATGTGAAATATATAGTGTGTGAAAAAAGAAAACGAGTAAATGAAGAAAGTTGAGAGAGAGAATAGAGAAAAGAAAAGAAAAGAAAAAAAGAGGAGATCATTATTTATAGTCTTGACCAACCCTCGTCCAGTCCTGAAACAGTTATTTTTTACAATTGTGTTGCACCATATGATTCCAAAAAAACGATGAATGGAGACCAACTCGTTATGAATTGGTCTGATTTATCCATTAGGAGGAATCGCATTTCCTCAAGATGAGCGGTGTCCAACATACTTGCAATCCACATTTTAAGCGTTGGTATTGATGTACCCTTCCAAAATTTAAGAATTAATTTTTTTGCTATTATTAAACCATAGTTAAGGAATAGATTTTGAGATGTGTTCAATTTATTCCCATCTTCCATTACGCCAAATATAATCATTTCAGTATTAGGTTCCATTCTTGTCTTGAATAATTTTGTAAATATTTCAAAAATATCATTCCAAAATCTATAAAGTTTTATGCAGGAGACTAAGGAGTGTGTTATAGTTGCCTTTTGGGCTAGACATTTATCACAAGTGGAGGATATATTTGGATAAAATTTGTTCAATCTTGTTTTTGAATAATATAATCTATGTACAATTTTAAATTGAATTAGATTATGTCTTACATTAATTGAACATTTGTGAATATATATCAGGTATTTTTCCCATTTAACCTTCGTAATTTTTATCATTAGTTCCCGTTCCCACTCTTCTCTAAGTACCTCTGTCGATGGTAGGTCTATATTTAGAATACTATTATATAAATATGATATTAATTTTTGTGAGTCAGCTTCAATATTCATTGCCTCTTCCAATAAGTCAGGAGTTACTTTTTGATATCCTTGTATATATTTTTTCACGAAATCGCAAATCTGAAGATATTTAAAATATTGGTTGTTTTTCAATTTAAATTTTAATTGTAATTGTTGGAATGATAGTAAGTTTCCCATTTCATACATATCCCCGATCCTTCTAATTCCGAGACTTTCCCATTGGTTATATGTCTTATCAATAAGAGATGGTTTAAATAAAGGGTTATTCGCTATTGGCATTAACAGTGATAGATTTCTTAATTTTAAAGATAATTTTATTTGTTTCCAAATTCTTATTGTACCATATATAATTGGGTTCTTCTTATATATTGTGTTATTCAGTTTTTTTGGGGAGAAGAGGATCGTTCCTATATTACAAGGATGGCAATCCTCCTTCTCCATTTTTATCCATTCTGTCTGTTGGGTAGAACTATCCAACCAATAAATCATATTCTTAATATGCACTGCCCAGTAATAATACATAAAATTCGGAAGTGAAAGTCCCCCGACCTCTTTTGGTTTACATAAGTGTTTTTTTGTGATTCTATGTGATCTATAGTCCCAAATATAATTAGTAATATTAGAGTCTAATTTAAAAAAAAAATATTTTGGTATATATACCGGTATAGATTGAAATAGGTATAGTAATTGTGGTAGGAAGATCATTTTTATTGCATTTATTCTACCTAATAATGATAAGGGAAGTGTTTTCCAAAATTTAATCAACGTATTAAGTTTATTTAATAAAGGCATGAAATTAGCATTGAATAATGCTTTATATTTTCTAGTAATCTGAATACCCAAATATTTAAATTTTTCTGTTGCGATTTTAAAGGGGAACTTCAGTAAGTGTGTAGGTTCTTGAGGTTTTAATGTCATGATTTCACTTTTATTCCAGTTTATTCTATATCCAGAAAAAGACCCAAATTCCTCTATTAAGTTTAATAAATTTGGTATGCTCGTTTGTGACTTTGTAATATATAAAAGTATATCGTCTGCATATAATGAGATTTTATTCTTTGAGTCTCTGGTATTATAGCCCTGAATATTCGGATGAATTCTTATACTTTCAGCCAGGGGTTCTATCATAAGGGCAAATAGCAGGGGTGATAGTGCACATCCCTGCCTATCACCCCTTGATAGTTGAAATTTTTGAGATAACATGTTATTAGTTAAAAGTCTTGCCATCGGTTTATCATATAATAATTTTACCCATGTTATAAAATTCTCTCCCATATTAAATTTTTGTAGTACTTTATATAAGTATTGCCACTCTACCTGATCAAATGCTTTCTCTGCATCCAAAGAAATAATTGATATATCTTCTTCCTCTACTTTATGCGAGTACATTATATTAAACAGACGTCTCAGATTATTAAATGAGTATCTTTTAGGTATAAACCCCGTTTGATCAGGGTTTATCAATTTACTAATATATTTGCTTAATCTTCTTGCTAAAATCTTTGCTAAAATTTTCTGATCTGTATTTAAAAGTGATATAGCTCTGTACGAGCCCGGATCTTCTAAATCTTTATCTTTTTTTGGAATAAGCGTAATAGTTGATTCTGTTAGTGTTTCAGGTAGTTTGTTTTCTTTAAAAGCATGGGAGTATAAATTAAATAAATAAGGGGTTGTTATCTCCTGAAATTTTTTATAAAATTCATTATTAAAACCATCTGGTCCTGGTGTCTTACCATTTTTCAGCGATTTTATTGTTTCACCTATTTCTTTGATTGTAATTTGAGCTCCTAATTCCTCTTGTTCCAAAAGGTCCAGTATTGGAAGATTACAATTATCTAGAAATTTTTTTATTTTACTATCTTCTCTTTTAATTTTAGATGTATATAAGTTTTGGTAAAATTGGGCAAATCTATTATTAATATCTTTAGGTAGTATTAGTAATTCACCTTTCTCTGATTTAATTTTGGTTATAGTATTTTCCTTTTCTTGTTTTTTTCAATTGGCGAGCTAAAAGCTTTAGTTACGTTTGGCCTATTTGATTGTGTAAAGGAACAATTATCTAAGCTCAGTCTTTCACTCCTTTCTTAGTTTTTATCTTTGAAAGTTAACTAGTTTAAAAGCTGAGGATTTAGAGAAACAAATAATAATTTATGAAATAAAATTTAAAAGATGGAGAGCATTAACAGGATGACAATAATTAAAGTGTTTTATTACCATGTTTGTTTCTGTTGTCCAGGGTTGATATCACAATAATAAAATGGTTCCTGACCTTTGGGTAGGTTTCAATTACTGAAACATAAGGAACCTTTTCATTAGCACAGTGCATACTTAGAGAGCCATCTGTTCCTAAGAGACAGCTTGCTCTCTGAATATCTGTGAATTTAAAACTAAAGTAATAGAATGATGCAGCAACATCTTACACCTTATTTTAGAATTATTTTATTTTAAAAGGTGCTACTTTTAAAAGTCTTCACTATCGATGTCCTTTAATTATCCCCACCCCCCCCCCGAATCAAGTTCAAGTTATATTTATTGTCCCATGCACCAATTGGTACAGTGAGATTTGTTACCATGCAGCCATACAAATAAAAAAGAACACAATACACGATATAGAATCTAACATGAACATCCCCACATAGCGGAATCAACGTTTCCCACTGTGAGGGAAGGCAATAAAGTTCAGTCATCTTCCTCTTTGTTCACCCGTGGTCGGGGCCTTGAACCCTTCGCAGTCGCTGCTACGGACGGCCCGATGTACAGGCCGTCTCGCCAGGTTGATCGGAACTCCGACGTCGGAATCCATGCTTCTTGCAATTTTACATTTCGGAATAACAGACAAAATAAACATGTGAGAAGGGTGGGGACAGCGAGTGGAAAGGTTTAGCATGATAAATTATTCATGTGTTCTATTCAAATATTATTAATAGATATATTATAAGATGGCATATTAAATCTTAAAGTCATAACTCATGGATATGATTAAATGAACCTCATTGCACATAATTAACAAAGCTAAATCATTTAGAGTCGTAGGATCATACGGAACAGAAACAGTAACTTCGACGCACCTCATCTATGTTGACCATGATCTTTATCTGCACTAGCAAAGTTGTCAGCGTTTGACCCATATACTTCTCAACCTTTCCTATGCATGTACCTGTTCAAATGTCTTTTAAGTTATGTAATTGTACCCTTCTCTACTGCTATGCCTGGTAATTTGTTCCTTATACCCAACAGTCTCTGTATGTAAAAGTGGCCTCTCAAGTACCTTTTACATCTTTCCCCTCTCGTTTTAAATCTATGACCTCCAGTTGTGGACTATCCTTGGAAATATATAGTGACCATCCATCAATCTACGCTCCTCATGATTTGATTAACCTGTATAAGGTCACCCCCCAGCCTAAAATAATCCCAGCCTATCCAACCACTCAACTCCAGTCTGAGTAACATCCACGTAAATCTTTTTTGCAGTCTTTCGAATTAATTTCGATATGAATTATATGAGAAAGGGGCCAGAGATTTCTGTTACATGTCAGTGCAAAAAGATTATTTATTCAATCCCATTCCTTATGTCCATGAAAGATAATGATGAGAGTTGCATAGCAGGTGGGTGAATCAATTATATACATACCTTCGAGGGAAACAATACAACCATGATCTTGACTGAGATTAATATCACTTCATCAACATGTTTGGAAGATTTCATTGGTTCAACAACTTAGCTCTCAATAAGGCATCAGACCATGTCCCAGCCAAGGTTCATTGAGGAAGGAAAGGAATAAACTTGACATGCAACCAAGTAGCAGAGATCACTGATATACAGCACATAATGTGGCCTTCATGCAGGGCTGAGAAACTAATTTATTTCTCTTCATGACATCTTTCAGCGGCATCTGTCCAGAAATTGGCATCAAGTAATCTTCAAAATCTTTGCGTAATGGAAATCTTCTTATTCAAGTCGCTGAACTTCCACATCAAACATTGGAGTTTGACATTGAGTTTCCAACACACCTGTGCGACAGGTCAGCTGCCTTATAGTCCAACACAGGACATCTCCACTGTACTCTGAGTGATCAAAAGCAAAGTAGGAATCTGAAATTACAAAATAAAATGCATTATCAAACTGTTCTCAATATAACACAGAAATACTCATTAAAATCATATTCAATCAGCTGTTTTGCATTGATTGGGATTTTGGAGATCTGAGCACAATAATTGGCAGCACATTTTCTACATTTTTAAAGGCATTTAATATTAATCAGGGGCTCTGCCCTGGGATGGCTCGGTGAGCTGAAGGTTATGGGGATCTAATAGTGGGGTGGGGTGGTATATTTATACAAAATAAAGACACACAGTGCTGGAGTAACTCAACGGGTTAGTCAGCATCTCTGGAGCACATGGATAGGTGACGTTTCAGGTCGGGACCCTTCTTCAGACTGATATAAATGTGTAATTTAAGCGCCTTGAGTATTCTAGAAAGGCGCTATATAAATCCCATCCATTATTATTATTAATTATGTTGACTGAATGTAGGTATTACAATCTTTGTCAAAGTTGTTTCAAATGAAATTGCTTCTATATTAGTTCATGGCTTTTTCATTACAAAGAAGGCATAATTATATGTTTGCTTTCAACGGTTCTCGCAACAGGAATCATTTGTTATTTGGTTTCTTTTATTCTTGGGAAATGCCACAGGTAATTAGAGAACAATGGCTGCGCCAGGTCCAACATGCTTTAGTTTTGTCTAAATAGTTCCCCACTAATAATTGTAAATTCTCATTCATCATCAGGAACACAATGTTACTGCTTCCATTTGAAGGCTGTAATTTGGTACAGTTTATACATTGTCTCTACAGGCTCCCTCCAACACAAGGAAAGTTGTTCCCTTGGTGATGCCAGGGGCAGCTCATCAATTGCAGGCAAACATTTATTTTTGTCTACATGATTGTAACAACTTCATAATGTTTCGGCAGATGGTACACTGTTTCTCTTCTTGTTGTTGGCTGTTGGAATCTCTCAAAGTTTGTGGATTTCAGGCCACCACCAGCTGCCAGAGTGTGGGTGTGAAGAGCGGTCTCATCAGACTTGACTAATGTTGTCGGCTTGTGTGTTGAGACACAGGGTTTGGTCATGGAGTTGAAGTAGGAGTTATGGAATCTACGGGTTTCCCATTATTTAGTTTCATGTAGTTTTATAGAGATGTAAAATATCTACATTAAATATAAGATATAGTTTAGTTTTTTAAAGAAATAGTAAGGAACAGGTTCTTTGACCCCTGAGTCTATACTGTCCATTAATCACCCATTCACACCAGTTCTATGTCATCCCACTTTCACATACATTCTGGGGGCAATTTTCGAAAGGACAATTAACCTGCAAACCTGCAAACCTGCACATCTTTAGGAAACAGAAGGAAACCGGAGCCCCCGGAGGAAGCAGTGAGAACGTGCAAACTCCACGCAGACAGCGCTCGAACCCGAAACTCTGATGCTGTGAGGTCCAGAGGTGTAACTGTGCTGCCGAGTTTGCTCTGATTGGTTTTGATCTGATTTGATGCAATTGATCCTGCTGAATTTAACAGCAAGACTCGTCTTAAATGGTCTTGACGGACTCCAGTTGGTAGACATTAGGGTTAGACATTCAGACTGAGAGGCTGGTTCTGTTAGTCTGCGGAGAACCAGAAGAGGGATGTGGGCACCTTGATGTTCTTGGATACGGGTTTGCGGCACAGTTTGTGTGTCTGGGGAAGAGGACGGATGGGGGTGGCCTCTTGTAGGATGTTTAGGAGCTTGTTGTACTGAGAGAAGAGGCATTCCTGCTTTTCTAAGTTTGCATGTTTCATGAGTTCCGCAAGGGTGGCACAGTAGCGCCGAGCAGAGCAGAGACCCGGGTTCAATCCTGACTGTGGGTGCTCTGGTTTCCTCTCACATTCCAAAGACGTGCAGATTTGTAGGTTAATTAAACTAGTATAGATGATTGTGGTCGGCATGGACTGGACTTGGCCAGATTCCGCACTGTATCTCTAAATGGGAAACATCACCCATTCCGTCTCCCAGAGAAGCTGCCTGTCCCACTGAGCTACTCCAGTATTTTGTGTCTATCGTCTAATATTTACCATGATCTGCACCTGAAATGTAATTTTACTTTTCAAGTGCTAATGAATGTTTTGCATATTAAATCTCTATTTCAACATGTTACATTTAGGATTCTATATTCCAATTTAACACAAACCTATCATACTGTCATTCTGTTCAACATCTTGTTATGTGGAAGTGAAAGAAACAGAAATAGACAGATATGAGACAGAGAGCGAGGCGTGGAGAAGTGGGTGTCTGTGGAAGATCAGCAAGGGTTAAAGTCAGTGATCATGCCCGAGAGAAAAACTCTGGAGGAAAATACTGACCGATTAAGGTCAACTGTTCTTTGTAATTATGTAATTATCACTTTGCCATTATCCAGAAGCATCTCAACCACTACTCCTCCAGACAGCTGTAAAATAATCTTTATTAAAAGTATATTGAAGTGACTGTGAAAGTCATAAATTGTAACTTAATGTAGCAAGTGCACTATCACCATTTAACATTTGCTTAATGTGCAATCATGTTTTAGTTTTACAATTGCTTTAATGTTTAATTTTAATTACTTTCAATATCATCATTTAATGAATATATTAAATTCATGAATATAGATAAACCAATGAATTTTCTTTTCATCTCTGTAAAGAGACAGTTTGAATAAATCATGGAATTGTACCTGCAGTTTGATTTCCTTCAGCATCGCTCACTGGTTTGTTTGGACTCTTGTTTATTTTGCTTCTGGAGATGGGACTGAGATCGATGCCATCTCTGACTATGACCTGTTCATCATTGAAGGACAAGTTACATTGTTTCTGAGAAACTGTCTCAATGGGTTAGTAAACCATCCATCACTCTCTGGGGAAGGCATTATGGCAGGGTCAATGCTTATCACAAACAAAACAGAAATTCCACAAGATTCCACAATCCCACATGGGCATGACCTAAACAGTGAGTGGCAGGGCTCTGGGGAGTGTTGTAGAACAGAGTGATCTAGGAATGCAGGTACATAGTTCCTTGAAAGTGGTGGCAAAGTGAGATAGGGTGTTCAAAAAGGCTTTTGGCACATTGGCCTTAATCAGTCAGAGAAGTTGAAAGGTCATGTTGCAGTTGTATAAGACATTGGTGACACCACATCTAGAGTATTGTGTTCAGTTTGAGCACTGTGTCATAGGAAACATGTTGGAAAGCTGGAAGGCTGCAGAGAAGATTTACGAGGATGTTGCCACGACTCGGAGGTCTGAGCTACAGAGAGAGATTGAGCAGGCCAGGACTCTATTCCTTGGAGCGCAGAGGATGAGGAGTGATCATAGAGGTGTACAAAATGATGAGAGGAATAGATTGGTAAATGCACAGAGTCTCATGCCCAGAGTATGGGAATTGAGAACCAGAAGACATAGGTTTAAGGTGAGGGGAAAAAAGATTTAATAGGAACCTGAAGGGTAATTTTTTCACACAAAGGGTGGTGGGTGTATGGAATGAGCTGCCCGGAGAGGTGCTTGAGGCAGGATAGAATAGATTTAGAGGAATATGGGCCGAACGCAGGCAGGTGAAACTCATGTAGATGGGACATGTTGATCGGTGTGGGCAAGTTATAACTATCTAGACAAGTTGCAGTCTTGGGACTCAGAACTGAATTCAACAATTTCAAGTAAAGGTCTTTTTCAGTCCATCTAGAACAGTAATCTAGATCATTCGACTGTGGATATTCAGGGTTGCTTGTAATGTGGTGAACATTCCAGCGTGCAGCAAATTCCTTATAGTGTTGGCTGGTAAATTGACTGCCGTTATCAGATAACAGTATACCCGGAGCTCCATGGACTGATAAATGGCGAGCAAGCTTCGAAACCACCCCTCGAGAAGTGGGGCTGCTAAGAAAATCAATGTCAAACCATCCTGAATACGAATTGACGAGTACCAGGTAATGCTTGCCATGCCACTCAAATATGTCAGTTGCCACTGTAGACCACGGGAGTGCAGGAACCGGATGTGAAAAAAGTGGTTTAAACCGGAATCATTTCCCAAATTTGGCTATAAAAATTCCGTAGCATTTAGATACCACATCAGGTTTGATGGGCTGTGTGAAGATTAGATCTTTCCATTGTGTTTGAAACCAGAACTTGATGATGTCTGCATAAGAAATTCAGGAAAGTGTATGTGGGACTCAGTACTACAAGGAATAGTCAACATGAGTAGCTGACATGAGTTCAAGGTGAAATTATTCATTACTTGAGGGTAAAATGATTAGAAGGAATGTTGAGGAAGTTAAATGATGATTGGGTTGCATGTCTGGAAGATCCTGGGTTGATGTGGAGGGCATAACTTTAAGGTAAAAGAACCAAAGTTTAAAGATGTACGGGACAAGTTTTTTTGACTAGGCAATATAAACTGATCTTTCTGAATTGCAATGATTTGAAAGAGACATTCAACAGATTGACCATTTTGGTCATTTGTAAGTGACCGTGGTCACAGAATCCTTCTGATGCAACCCAATATTTACAATGATGTCACATAATATTTCATCACATATTTCTAATATTTGGATTAATAAGGGGAGATTTCATCCATATGGAACAGATAAGTGATGCAATCTCAGATGCTTGCCTCCCCTTGACCACTAGAACCTTCCTCTGGAGTTTGAGAAGGCTGTTGTGGGGAGGGAGCATGATTTACAGTATTCTCCATCTTGACACTGCAATAGTCCTGTCAGCATCGCGAGTACTGCAACCAGTCTGCATTTATATTGGAAACGAATTAGACTTCTGCAGGTATCCAGAGCATTTATCTATGCTGTACTCCACCCCTTCATCCCAGCACTCCCATTTAGCCTCTGCCAACTCAAATATTTCCCTGTAAAAGGAACCTGACAGTCCCAGTAACTGGGAAAGCAACATTTCCTTTTGCAATATAAAGGGACCAAAGATTTAATTAACTGCTAAATTTATTTCAATTGTCTTCTGTTTTGGAATCCCCAATCAGCAAGTAGTATAATCATAAAAGCTTCCCAGAATGTTCCACTCCACACCATGGTGATCTAATGACACATGATCTTCATGCGGTTTTAGTTAAATTAAACTCTGTAGGAGTGTGATTATAATTAAATACAGTACTGGCTATACTTCTAACAAATCTCTTGTCTTTTTTACGCTTGCCTGGGAATAGATTCAGAAGGGGGCTGATTTAAGAAAATAGAAGTCGACTGGGTATAATTACCCTGATAATCCTTTCTTTCCAACAAGCTCAAGTTTGCCATGTCTGGGACTGTTGTGGTTCTGTTCCTAGACCAGATCCAGAAATATGGTTAATGATCCAGAAACAGATTCAAATCCCACCATGACAAATTTGTAAAAAATGTAATTGAATTAACTGGATCTGGGGATCTAACCCAATCTAAAATGTTATTTCTGTATCTCCCTCAACAGATACTGCTTGACCTGCTGTGTCCTCACTGTACCAATTATGATTCACTGGAACATCTTCCGTCATTATTCTTTCTTGGGATGTTAATATTCTTTCTTGCACTGTGGGGCAGGAACCTTAGACCACAATGTATTCAGTGAATGACAAAATAGCAGGAAAAGTACTTAATCATTAATTCAGAATGAAAATAGCTGAATTAAAACCAGAGAAATATAGACATTCATAAAGGCTTTCCAGTGGGCACTCACATGGCTATTAAATAATGGGGATTAGCATCAAAGAAGAAAACTCTAATTACTTGTCATGAGTTTTTCTTCCTCCCATTGATTACTGAGCTCCTCAGCCTTCCTCACACAGTAGGCCATGTACACATATTAAATCATGAACAAATCCTGTCCATCCAACTGTGACAACTCATAATTATCAAAGAACTTTAAAATAGAAAAATGTCTACATCAGTTGAGGCAAGGGTGGACACTGGAGAACATGGCAGAGGATGTACTGCATGGGCTTTCAAAATGGCTATCACCAAATTAAAACAGTGACAGACGGAAAGGTGAAGGATGCCACAAATCCCTGTACACATTAATCCAACTGGCCAAGTTTGGAGGGAGCTGAACGTACAAATGCAAATCCCACTGTGACGAAGACCTTGATGGGAAATAGTGGAGTGTAAACCATGATGACAATGGGTTGTTTTGTGCCACCCTCTGTCTCTGCCTCAGCACATGTACGTGGTTTGTGGGAGGCTATGTTTGCTGACTCTCCATACCTTTGCCAGTTAGGTATGGCAAGGTCCAGCAGTGAGTGATTCTCCAACAAGTTGCTAATGAAAGTTCCATCTGAGTGAACCCTATGAATATCAGTGATGGAGCCTCACCTGTTGTGCCAAAAATGTTATCCTTTTATACTTTGAATCATCTCAGATATCCAGTAAGATAATTGCCTTCCATATTCTTGACACCAGTAGCCCCAATTGAAATGACAAAGTCTATGATCCGATGCCATTTCCGGTTGACATTGAATTGCAATATCACCCTTGCAAAAAATCCACCACATTGTCCATCAATTTGTCTCCATCAGAGTCCCTGACTTTCATCTAACCTGGAGACACAAGAGACAGCAGGCGCTGGCATCTAGGCCAATAAACAAACTGCTGGAGTGGATCAGGCTGCATCTGCAGAGGGAAATGGACAGATAACGCTTCTGAAGAGTTGTCCTGAGCTGGAATGTCCTCGTCCCATTCAATCCACAGATGCTGCCTGGCCTACTGAGTTCCTGCAGTAGTTTGTTTATTTGCTGACATATAACCTGGATTTAGTCTGTGAATAGCTGAACAATTGCAGTTCTTTTCTGAATCATTGGTCACAGGCAGCTGAATTTGGCCCTTTATTACAGTAGCTCATTTAAAGCATTTGTCACTTTCACATCCGATCTCCAGGCACAAACATTCAACAGCCACTGATTCAATCAATCACTAAGCACTTTCTGTTGTTTTTGCAAATCTCCCTGATCTGCAATTTAATCGGTGATAATTGGTTTAACAGTTCCCAGAAAGATTACAGATGGACAGAACAGTTAAGATTAAGAAATGAATTCCTTAAATGGTGACCTTGACATTTGATTTTTGTTTTAATAAGATTAGCCCGCATTTTAAGACAATCAGTGAAGTAAAGTCTGAACTGCAGGCAAGTTTCAAGATGATTGAAATAGTCTGTTTTACTTTGGAAACAGTTGGGTTTACGAGTTACTTTACAAACAGTGGCTGATGGTCAGGTGTCGTGTATCAGTGAAGTTGACTGAGTGGTAACTATTGGCAAGGATGCAGGGATAACGTTCCTAATTGCCTCCATATTGTGCCCTGGGTTATTTTACACCTGCTTGAGAGAGAATCTTGGTTTAATGTCATCCAAAAGACAGCACAATGCCGGCATTAGAGTGGCATGGTGGTAGAGCCACTGCCTCACAGTTCCAGAGACTGGAGTTCAATCCTGACTACGGGAGCTGTCTGTGTGGAGTTTGTCGTTCGATCTGTGACTGTGGACTTTTGAATGAGATTGAGAGGGAAAAATAGGTCAGCCATGATCGAATGGCGGAGCAGACTCGATGGGCCGAAGGGCCGAATTCTGCTTCTATGTCTTATGATCTTATGGGAATGGAAACTGTTCAGGCTGAGTTCAGTTGGACCTGAAACTCTTCAGCACAACTAAACTTTGAGCCAAAACGTTAACACTGTTTCCCTTTGAATAGATGTTGCCTGACCTGCTGAAAGTTTCCACTATTTTATACTTTTATTTCAGATTCCGAAAGTCTGCAGTTTTTTAGTTGTTCTTGGACTCCTATTTAATTCCTAAACCCAATTAACTGAAGATCTTTAATTTAATTCCTGGTCATTATATTCTGTAAACACCCACTGAAATATAATTTAAGCCTGCATTTGCAATCTGTTTTAAGTATTACTTTGATCCAAGGACCATCATCTCAGTTAATTGGAGCGGTAGTAAAGATGGCCGTTATTCCTTAACAACGGAGCATGTATTTGTGCCTGTGTTACGGTGGAGACGAGAGAGGTGCTTTATAGCAATGAATAATCTTCACTGTCAGGCTGAACAGAAGCCTGAGCAGCATGAATCAGACCAAACCACTTACTGCAACGGCAACATTAAATCTCCTCATAAATCACCTTGTCCACCACTGCATGCATTCCCCTTTCTCTGGCTGTTATTAATTGCTAATTGAAAAACGGCAGATTAGATGTGAAAAGGTGAGAAATTGCCCCAGAATTTGCTAGCAAAATAATGACTTTAATCCACTTACTATTTTGTGGAAGTCCTACAGCAATTTGCTCTTGCTGTGCCTCGAGTTGTGAATCATCACAAATAGTTTGTGTTGCTATGGTCTTTACCCCCTGCCGCAGACCAGTATCTACCTCCTGGAATAACAAAGAACTGCAGATGCTGGTTTGCTAAAGAAAAACACAAAACGCTGGAGTAACTCAACAGGTCAGGCAGGAACTCTGGACAACATGGAAAGGTAATGTTTCAGGTCGGACACTTCTTCAGAGATTTCCCACAGAGATTGCTCCCTCCACAGCTCTCTGGTTCATTCATCCATTCCCACTGAAACCACCTCTTCCCCAGGTACTTTTCAAAGAAACTGAAGGGGATGTAACACCTGCCCTTATACAATACCACCAGCAGTGCTTCCAGTTGGGACAGAAGTTGATGTGCACCTCCTCTAACCTCATAGAAACATAGAAATTAGGTGCAGGAGTAGGCCATTCAGCCCTTCGAGCCTGCACCGCCATTCAATATGATCATGGCTGATCATCCAACTCAGTATCCCGTACCTGCCTTCTCTCCATACCCTCTGATCCCCTCAGCCACAAGGGCCACATCTAACTCCCTCTTAAATATAGCCAATGAACTGGCCTCGACTACCCTCTGTGGCAGAGAGTTCCAGAGATTCACCACTCTCTGTGTGAAAAAAGTTCTTCTCATCTCGGTTTTAAAGGATTTCCCCCTTATCCTTAAGCTGTGACCCCTTGTCCTGGACTTCCCCAACATCGGGAGCAATCTTCCTGCATCTAGCCTGTCCAACCCCTTAAGAATTTTGTAAGTTTCTATAAGATCCCCTCTCAATCTCCTAAATTCTAGAGAGTATAAACCAAGTCTATCCAGTCTTCTGCATCCGGTGTTCCCAATATGGTCTCTACATCCACAAGACCAATGGTCACCGTTTTGCCGAACATGTTCTCGGTCCGCCAAGGTCTGTGGGATCTCCCGGTTGCCAACCATTTTAACTTTCCTTCCCATTCCCATGCTGCCCTGTCTGTCCTGGACCTCCTCCATTGCCAAAGTGAGGCCACTGCAGGAACAACACCTCTACTTCCACTTAGGTAGTGTACACCCCAATGGTATGAACATTGAATGATCCAACTTTAGGAAAATTACACAAACACCCCCCTTCTCCCTACCCTTTCTCCCTGAACCCCTTTCCTTCCCCCTCACTCCCCTCCCCTGAACACTGTCCTCCCCCTCTCCCTCCACTGACATTCCTTCCTCCAGCTTCACAATTTGCAACCTTTCTATCCTTGAACGTCACTATTTATCCTCTTGGCTCATTCCTGTTTATCACCTCTGTCCTACTATAAAAAAGTTCCCCTGAATTCACCTATTACTGGCCATGCTTTGTCCTGCCCCTCTAGTCTTCCAGCTTTTTTTCTTGCACTCTCTGCTCTCTGCTCTTCAACCATATTTTGACCCAGGCTCGCTACCACTGCAACCAGTCTGAAGACCCAACCCAAATTGTCACGTATCCATGTTCTCCAGGGATGCTGCCTGACCCACTGACATTGCCCAGTCCTTTTGATCTTTACCCTTGACTGAGGGCATCTAACTATTTAAATGTACAGCGAAAGAGGAGCATGCTAACGCAAGCTGTTGCTGTACCTCAGTAGATGGGACAATAATAAACTAAACAAACTTGACTTGATGACAAATGGAAGGGGAACATTGTGTGAGCTCACATGGTTGGCTCAGAGCTTGGACATCCTGTATCTGCTATTGTGTTCTAGGGAATTCATCTAAACTGACATTTTGCACAGAGATTTGTGTATAATGCTTGAGGTCTAATGGGCAGGGTGTACTGAATGTATGATTTATAAGATGTTATAGAATGATATCCATTACCTATTGAGAAACAACTTTGTGTCTTTTATGTAAACCAGCATCTGCAATTCCTTGTTCCCCAATACGTAATGGATATCATTCTACACAAATCTCTGTGTAAAATGTCAGTTTAGATGAATGGTCCCAGTCCAAACATCACTTATCCATGTTCTCGAGATGCTGTCTAATCCTCTGAGCTACTGGCCACTTTGTATCCTTTTCTTATTATATATATATTTTTGTTAATAGTTCACCAGTCCATGCTTGAATCTCTTCTGTCTTAGGGTCTTTAGAGACAGAGTGTTTATTACCTGTTGTGGTGTCCATAGCCAACCAATAGCAATAATGCTGGAAATTGTTGTCCCCTAGCCTGTCAGACAGTTAAAGTGATCAGAGCAACACTCACGGGGGGAGAGGGTGTTGTCACACTGAGTTGACATTCATTACAAGTGTTGGATAGGTTGGGTAGTGCACCTCAGCCAGTGGTGATCAACCACACTGAAACACATATCCTCGTCAACGTTTTACCCTCATCGATAGATTAATCTGTTGCAATTTATTGCTGTTTGTGGGCACTGGTTGAAATCCAATTGGTTGCTGTGTATCAGTGATTGAAAAATGCCTAATGAAATCTGATTGCCACATGGGCTTGGCATTCGTAAGCCTAGGTTTAGTAAGAGTAGGTTTACAAGGTTAATTCCCGGGATGGAGGGACTGTCAAATGCTGCGAGAATGGAGCAGCTGGGCTTGTACACTCTGGAGTTTAGAAGGATGAGAGGGTATCTCATTGAAACATATAAGATTATTCAGGGCTTGGACACGCTAGAGGCAGGAAACATGTTCCTTATTTTGGGGGAGTCCAGAACCAGGGGCCACAGTTTAAGAATAAGGAGTAAGCCATTTAGAACAGAGACGAGGAAACACTTTTTCTCACAGAGAGTGGTGAGTCTGTGGAATTCTCTGCCTCAGAGGGCGGTGGAGGTAGGTTCTCTGGATGCTTTCAAGAGAGAGCTAGATAGGGCACTTAAAAATAGTGGAGTCAGGGGATATGGGGAGAAGGCAGGAACGGGGTACTGATTTTGGATGATCAGCCATGATCACATTGAATGGCGGTGCTGGCTCAAAAGACCGAATGGCCTACTCCTGCATCTATTGTCTATTGTAATAAATTCAGACCTTTGGTTCTATTAAGAGTCAGGACTTTTAGGATGACAAGGAACAAAATAGTGGAGGAATTACAAAAATAATTTAATAAAATTAGCCTTTATATATGAGTAATATTACCATCATTGTGCAAGAATAATTATCAATAATAACTCGGGCACAATATGATTCGCATTCATTCACTGCATTATCTCAAGTGTCTTTTGCTCTCTGTCATAGAATTGTAAATTAGTATTTGTATGACGGGAAAGGAATGGAGGGTTATGGTCTGAGCGCCGGTTTATGGGACTAGGGGAGAATACGTGTTCGGCACGGACTAGAAGGGTCGAGATGGCCTGTTTCCGTGCTGTAATTGTTATATGGTTATATTATATGGTTATGTTCCCTATGTTAATAACACTGTTAATTTTATTAAGGATTGTTTCATTATCTGTTTTGACTTATTGTGTATCTAGCTTTCTAGTCATGTATAGAGATTTGAGACTAACATTGAGTGTTAGAGAATTTACCAGAGTGGTAAATCGAATATCATTGTACCTTAATTGGTACACATGATAATAAAAGACCTTGAACTCTGAACCTTATCTAACAAATGAATTACAAATTAGTCCAAAGCTGGAACACTACATTGGTATTTAATACATCTAATTAAATTACAAAGTCGTCGAATTATATTGCTTAGAAAAGTCCCATATTCACATTACTTTGAAGTAAGTTATTTACTGAGTTGGGTAAAGGAAATCTCAGACTTAAATGTTTTTTTTGGCAATAGGAAATCCCTTAAATTTTGACTTTCTTTTGCAAAGTTACTCTTGATTTTGCAAAAAAAATTTTTGGTGTCAATCATAAAAAAGAATATTTATGTTTATTTTTGTTTGGTATTAATTTATCATACAGTAATAGATACAGATGGTGAATTTATTAATTGGATGACCACAATAATTGATATAATGGCTTAAAACAAACAATTAGCATTAATTGTTTATTGGTACAAACCTATCTATTTTATATAAAGTAATATGTGATGGATTTTAAACAAACCTACCATTTAGAAACCAACTTGGTATACACAAATCTAATTCCATTTTATTTTGACTGGTTTTAGCATGTGACAAAAGCTTTTCACTGTACCTCAGTTCAATGACAATAAACAAGTCAAGTCAAGAGAGTTTATTGTCATGTGTCCCAGATAGGACAATGAAATTCTTGCTTGCTGCAGCACAACAGAGTATTGTAAACAAAAATACAAAACAGTTCAGTTCAATATACACATAAATAATCAGATAAAGTGCAATAGGCTGTTACAGTTCAGAGTCTGTTTGTTGGTGAGTTTAATAGCCTGATGGCTGTGGGGAAGCAGCTGTTCCTGAACCTGGATGTAACAGATTTCAGGCTCCTGTACCTTCTTCCCGATGGAAGTGGAGAGATGAGTGCGTGGCCAGGATGGTGTGGGTCCTTGATGATGTTGGCAGCCTTTTTGAGGCAGCGACTGTGATAGATCCCTTCCATGATGGGGTGGTCAGAGCCGATGATGGACTGGGCAGTGGTCACAACTTTCTGCAGCCTTTTCCGCTCCTGGACCCTCAAGTTGCTGTACCAAGCCACGATGCAACCGGTCAGCATGCTCTCTACTGCGCACCTGTAGAAGTCCGAGAGAGTCCTCCTTGACATACCGACTCTCCGTAATCTTCTCAGGAAGTAGAGGCGCTGATGTGCTTTCTTTATGATTGCATCAGTGTTCTGGGACCAGGAAAGATCTTCGGAAATATGCACGCCCAGGAATTTGAAGCTCTTGACCCTTTCCACCATCGACCCGTTGATATAAACAGGATGGTGGGTCCCCATCCTACCCCTTCCGAAGTCCACAATCAGTTCCTTGGTTTTGCTGGTGTTGAGAGCCAGGTTATTGTGCTGGCACCATTTGGTCAATCGGTCGATCTCACTTCTATACTCTGACTCGTCCCCATCAGTGATTCGTCCCACACCAGTGGTGTCGTCGGCGAACTTGATGATGGAGTTCGCACTATGTCCAGCTACGTAGTCATGAGTATAGAGTGAGGACAGCAGGGGGCTGAGCACGCAGCCTTGAGGTGCTCCTGTGCTGATTGTTATCGAGTCTGAAACATTTCCACCAATACGGACAGACTGTGGTTTGTGAATGAGGAAGTCGAGGATCCAATTGCAGAGAGATGCGCAGAGACCCAGATCTGAGAGCTTGGTAACCAGCTTGGAGGGGATGATGGTATTAAATGCCGAGCTGTAGTCAATGAATAACAGCCTGACATATGAGTTTTTGTTGTCCAAGTGGTCCAGAGCGGAGTGAAGAGCCAGTGAGATCGCATCCACCGTTGATCTGTTGTGGCGGTAAGCGAACTGCAGTGGGTCCAGGTTTTTGTCGAGGTAGGAGTTGATTGGGGCCATGATCAGCCTCTCAAAGCACTTCATCACCACAGACATTAGTGCCACTGGTCGATAGTCATTGAGGCACGTCACCTTGCTCTTCTTGGGCACCGGTATTATTGATGCCCTTTTAAAGCAGGTGGGAACTTCTGACCTCAGAAGTGAGAGGTTGAAAATGTCTGTAAAAACTCCAGCCAGTTGGTCCGCACAGGTTTTTAGAACACGACCGGGTATACCATCAGGTCCAGGCGCTTTCCGAGTGTGCACCCCTCTGAAGGATCTTCTGACGTCGGCCTCTGTGACTGTGACTGGAATACAGTCACCGCAAAACTAAACTAGAATGAAAACAAAACTGAACATAACTTTAGCTCCGCCAAATTAGTAACTAGCAATCAACTAGAAATGTTTTAATAATATAACATTTACTGATTGTGGAAGTTGAAAGTCATAATCTTAATCTTTATGTCCTGAAGAAATAACAGCCTAATTTTGAAGTGGTGATTTAACACATACTCAGAATATGGCAACGATCTTCATATTCAATTATATATTCTATGAAAGGCAACAAATATGATAGCCATTTCTTGCACAGAGGCGCCAATGAAAACAAAACAAACTATTTATTTGTTTTATTTATTTATTTGTCGCCGCCCTCCACCCCCACATCAGTCTGAAGAAGGGTCTCAACCGAAACATCGCCTATTTCCTTCGCTCCATAGATGCTGCCTCACCCGCTGAGTTTCTCCAGCATTTTTGTCTGCCAACAAACTATTTATGTAATGTTTCGTGTTCTAAGATGATTTAAATGTGAAAATATAGCCAATCAGAACCACACACTGGGTCAGGGCACGGATTTAAGGTCATTCCAGATGTGTGCATCTTGCCAGCTATCAGCGAGTCCATTCATCATTGAAATCAATCAATCAACCTTTATTGTCATCTTGCAAGCAACAGTTGTACAGTGCAAAATGAAAAGACGTTTCCCAGGGAATACCGGAGCATCGCACATGAAATTTAAAACATTTCACACATAATAACACTAAAAACAATCCAGTCCCTGATGGAACAGTATAAATAGTTAAAAGCAGGTAAAAACACAACGTTAAAATGCAATAAAACTAATCATAAAAATGTCCGGGGCAGCTGATTTGAGTGGCCAGTGCCAGTTATTAAAGTGTCCGTGCCAAGCCGCAGAATCAAGTGACTGTGAGTACAGAGTGACTGTTTAGAAGCCTCACAGCCTGTGGTAGGAAGCTGTTTAGCAGTCTTGTAGTCCGGGCTTTGATGCTTCGATATCTCTTGCCTGATGGCAGGAGATCCAGGTGTATGTGGAGGGGGTGCAGTTTGTCCTTAGCAATTCTCTGAGCTTTTTTCAGACAGCGGCTCTGGAACAGTTCTTGTACCGAGGGTAGGGAGACGCCAATGATCCTCTCTGCTCCCCTCACTACCCTCTGCAGAGCCTTCCTGTCCGAGCAGTTGCAGGTGGAGTACCACGTATTTATGCAGTACGTGAGTACAGACTCCACCGTACCCCTGTAGAAAGTCCTGAGGATGTTGGTGGGGAGTGAGGCTTGTTTTAGTTTCCTCAGGAAGTGCAGTCGCTGAAAAGAGGTTTCGTTTTAGAGATACAAGGAATTACAGATGCTGGTTTAGAAAAAGATGCCAAGATAACTAGAATATTGAGTTCATGAATAAATTTGCAAATTGGGACTTGTTCTTATGGATAATGCGAATGCTGCTTGTGGAAGGGAACAAATCAGGGACATTTTAAGGGTTGTGGAACATTCTAAGGATGTAACAAGGATAGCTGAATATTATAGACTTTGGTTACATTTTATAGGGTTTTGATTTCCTTTGTGATTTAAAAGCAGTTTGCGAAGGATTTCTTGTCAGTTCTCCATGAATCAGGCCTGACCCTAACGTGAATGGACCGAGTTTGTTGAGATGAGTGGTTTTATTCTCATTCCATGCTTTCTTGATTCATTTGTTTTTTTCAGTTGCTAAATCTAGATCTTTTGACCCTTTGTTTTGTGTTCTGACTGTGGCAGAGTAGTTTCAAGCACAAATGCCCTTAGAGGCATAACTAAAATGTCATCATGCCCTTCAGCAAAAAGATTTAATCAGAACAAAGACTTGAAGATACAAAAAAGGCCAACAGGTAAACAGTATTTATCAATAACATTATTTCTCTGTGAATTCTGTGAAGTTGTTGTTACTGATTAAATGGGGCTACTTCACAGACACATGTTTTCTTCAAATGGAACAATCTTTCATCAATGGTTAAAGTTGTCATACTTACGTGTTCTCCAATATTTCATTATTCACACCACCAAATATACACTTTACCATAGGTACACAAAAATGCTGGAGAAACTCAGCGGGTGCAGCAGCATCTATGGAGCGAAGGAAATAGGCGACGTTTCGGGCCAAAACACATCCTTACCCAGACTAGATAACACAGCCACATCTGCTTCGGGGCATGCCTGTGCCTCCATCTCATACCTCATGGCTTCCAGCCCTCTGCTTTAATGCTCGATAACTTGACCCTGCTCACATGGTTACACTGAAACGCCTTTCATTTACAGAAGATTGGAAGTCTCTCATTGACACTTGAGCACTTCACGAGCATGCTCATTAAATGCTATTCATTTCCCCAACTCCGTTGTTTTAAACCTGGCCACTTCTATTGAACCCTTAAGTCTAAAGAACAATTAAACAATTTCCTTAAATCAAATTTTGTTCCTCTCTTTTGTTTAACATTTACAGTTAATCAAATGAGGCTGTAAACAGATTAGAGGTTTGTTTGGATGTGCCCTTCTCCTTTGTTGCACAGGTTCAAGCTTTCACTTATTAGTTCTTTTCTTCTTCAAGTGGCTTTTAATTTTCTTCCAGATTGTTGCTTCTAAAAGCTTCCACTGTCAATGGGTCTGACTGACTGGTCAGGCAACGCTCAGTTTGAGTACTTCACTTTCTGGCACAATGATGTAATGTCTGACTGTGAATCTATCAGAGAAAGTGCAGAGACCGTGGTCAGTACTGCCTTGATAACAATCAGCATTTAACGGGTTAAGCACAGTGACTTTGTTACTGCCTCATCATGACCATTTTGCATCCTGTCAATTGTCCCAACAAGACCCATTTATATCTGGCAAAGTCAGAACTATTTCTGGTCAAGGTTAATTTTTAAATTAGCACTGGGGTTTAGGCTGATGTCGGAACGATCTTCATTATATGAAGAGTCAGGAAAAATACAGAACTCGCATCAAAAAGATTGCTTGCAAGGCATAATATTATTAGAATATTATGACAATAAAGGTATTCAATTCAATTCAGATCAGTGACGCTTTTCTGAATCATGAGCTATGATTTCCTTATAGAATGAATGAATTATAGTTAAATGAATTAAAGTCGCTGATATAATTGTCTGTGGACCAGTTTACAACCTATCTCTGGTAAAGTAACAGTACTAAAGGCAACCGTTTGCAAAATTCTAAGGTTATTCCAACTTGATAGTCTAACAAGGAAAGAATATCTGAACAAATAGTGCAGATCACAGGCTGGTGCGTAGTTAGTTATACTGTGACCAGATTCATGTAACAAAAATCAAGAATAGAAATATCAACTGATCATTGAGTTTGGATTCCATTATGTCAAGTGCCTGCAATGTAAGAGAGTTTCATGATTCTGTTTCATTTTCATATTTTTCCTTGATTTTGATTCTATAATCACTCATATATTGAAAGGCTCATATTCTATCTGAAGTGCTCTCCTACCATGCTTCTATCCTTGAAAGAGATGATTCCAAATTCCAAACATTTGTTTATTTATATTCATGTTTTCTACATCATAACTACAGGAAGTCCACCACCTGTATAAACTCTATTAAAATAGTCTCATGATGAGCAATTCATGGAAACATAGAAATTTACAGACCATTTCAATTTATGCAGGGAAGAGTTACGTAAGCACATTTTGCACATTTTAATTCTTCTCCAATAAGGAGATCATGAGCAGTGAATGACTTTCTTTGGAATTTCTCCATTTCTCACTGCATTCTTACAATAATCTCTGATGTAATTCCATTATTTTAATTGGTAATTATATTATTCTGCTTAATGAAAATGTATAAAAAGCATATGCTAGAAATCTGAAATGAAATCAGAAATGGTTTGAAACACTCAAGAGGTTAGCAGATGGCCTTCAACCTGAATCCTTTATAATGTTTCTCTTTCTACAGATGCTGCCTGACATACTTCGTATTTTCACCATTTTCGGTTTTTCTTTTTGCATCAGCATCTAACTGCTCAGAAGCCTTAAGGGCCTGTCCCACTTACGTGTCCTTGGCACGCAAATTACGCGACCTCGTGGTCACATTGAGGCGCACGGGCATTGTATGGCCGCGCAGGGCCGGTCCCACTGAGAAGCGCGGAAGGGTATGTAGTTGTGTGCGACATCGCGCGGGGCTCAGAAATTTTTGTAGGGAACGAAATCTTCGTGCGCCAACGGCCTGTCACGGAACTGATGGCCAAAGTGGGACAGGCCCAAGACCCTGGCGCGACGCAACGTCTCACCTCTAACAGCAGCAGAAGCAGGCAAACGATCGCCGAGCTCGGCCTGGGGCTCACGGCCGTTGTGGCCCGGATCCGCCCCCACTTCTACTCCCAGAGCAGGGCCAAGAAAATTGAAGATAGACACAAAATGCTGGAGTAACTCAGCGGGACCGGCAGCATCTCTGGAGAGAAATAATGGGTGACGTTTCGTGTCAAGACCCTTCTTTCAGGCTGAAGAAGAGTCTCGACACGAAACATCATCCATTCCTTCTCTCCAGAGATGCTGCCGGTCCCACTGAGTTACTCCAGCATTTTGTGTCCATCTTCAAATGACGTCACGCACGCCAGATGGCTGTGTGGACGCATGAAGTCGCGCCTCTACGCGACCACAAGGTCGCGTAATTAGCGTGCCAAGGACACGCAAGTGGGACAGGGGCTTTAATAGTAAATGTAAAACATGATCTACACAGGTGTAACCCATTTCCCAGCTAGATGCCCATCATAAATACCTAACCAGGTGGGACTGCTGGGAATCAGGAGAAGAAGTCTAAGGTAGGTTTGGAAAATGAAATGTTCTTCCACACCCTTGCATGGAACACTTGAGGCTCTTCAGCCCTGGAGGCATCATCTTGACCCCTTTCAGCCCTCTTGCTGGCAAACTTTGATGTCTCCTCCCTGGAGAAGTAGATCAGATCCCTTTCAGGAGATCCCAAAGCATTTTATGGCCATTAACGCACTTTTGAGGTGTGGCCTCTGTTGTAATGGAGGAAACAGGGACTGACTGGAGCCAAAAGAGTGGCTCTGATTGAACTGAATAATCATGCAAGATGATGGTGTTCCTATGATTAATCTTCTACTGCTTTTGTTATTTTGTAGTGGATTTTTGTATAACAAGCTCCCTCAAGCAGCTATGTGATAATGATCAGTTTCTCTGCTCTAATGAATAAGTGCTCGTGAAGACATTCTGGATACGTCTCCTGCCCCATTCTAAAATCATCTCATGGAACCTTTTACACCAACCTGACAGTACAGTTGAGATCACGGTTTAATGTCACCTCAACAAGTTAAATATTGCATTGATGTGCAAGCTTGGATTTTTGTCCTCAAGTCTTTACTGGGACGAATCTTTGATCTTCTGATTCAAAAGCAAATGTGCTGGCACTGGCAAGAATCAAATGAGGAACAGCTGCTAGAACCAGCGGGGATTCTGACAAACCAATGCCATTTACTCCGTCAGAAATCAAGTATCTACTTTTAGATGTCAGTAATGCATGTCTTGGATAGGATTCTGGAACTTTATAATGTATTCCATTTTGAAGAGATATTTAGTGAATATTTATATATTTAAAGCAATCCTTATTTAACTAAGTTACAAGTTACATCTCAGCTATGCGTGTAGCCATCCCAGCAATAGAGTCACAGTCCAGCAAGGAACATCTACTTGCCCCAGCATGGTAGCACATTTCAGGGAAGTTCTCAGGGATTGCTCCTGGAGTCAATCTCTCTTTTCCTGATGTTAATAAATCGGTCCACCTCCAGAGAAGCATCAGAGCTAATGCCAAGGGAACCAGGACAACCATTGAGATCAATCATTTCTATACAATACAACAAGTATGAAATCCAATCACCCACAATTTGTCCATGAACAGTTCCTACATGACAGCTTTTCTTGCTTGGATTTGAGCCTCCTGGCTCGAACCCCATGATTTGCAGGTAAACAAGACTAAGTTGATTGCTCAGACTGTATTTCAGCTAGTTACTGTTCAGACCTAATATCCTGATGCTTGTAAACAGAACTTCAGAACAATTTGAACATTGAATGGCAAGAAATATCTGGGCCATCAGCAGGATAAAGTAGAGAAACCAATTGACATTAAAGTATTGCTGCTTCAATTTTTTTTAAAGTAAAGGGAATGTAGTGAGATTATGTTTAATTTAAGGCCTGTTCCACTGTACGAGGTAATTCAAGAGTTCTCCCGAATTTCCCCTGATGCGAACTCGGAGAATTACGGTAATAGCCACTCGTAGGTACTCGAGGCACTCGTGGACATTTTTCAACATGTTGAAAAAACTTCACGAGATTACCGCGTTTCCCGAGTACCTGCTATTAGCGTTACGAACCGCTAAGAGACGTCCCGAGCTCTGATGTACCCGCTACGTACATTCTACGTATTTACCACGAGTTTGATTTTTTCTTTAAACTCAGGAGAGCTCTTGGGTAAACTCATATAGAGGACAGGCCCTTTAGAGATCCAGTATGGAACAAGCGCTCCAGTCCATCGAGCCTATGTTGACCATCAATCATCCATTCTCACTAGTTCTATGTTATCCCACTTTCCCACACACTCCCTACCACACTAGGGGCAATTTATAGAGGCCAATTAACCTACAAACCCCACGTCTTTGAGATGTGGGAGGAAACTGGAGCATCTGTTGGAGATCGACACGGTCTCAGGGAGCACCTAAGGTCAGGGTGAAACCTAAGTTTCTGGCACTGTGAGGCAGCAGGTCTACACTGTGCTTCTCAATGTTAGACAATAGGTGCAGGAGTAGGTCATTCGGCCCTTCGAGCCAGCACCGCCATTCAATGTGATCATGGCTGCACATAAAATGGCAATGCAAGCTTGGGTGACAATAATACTGCATCATAGCCTTCAGAATAACTCTGCTCAGTATACTGGAACCACCAAATGGAAAAATATGCTCGGGATGAATTCCAAATCTGCCAATCTACATTATTATGGCCCTTGCACTTTTTTTTCTCTGCACTTTCTCTGCAGCTGTAACAGTATTTTCACTTTGAAACTATCAGATGTACACATTTACAGTATGGAATGATTTGCCTGCAAAACTATTTTTTTCTTTGTGTCTCCGGTACACGTGACCTTATTAAACCAAAACAAAATATTGGTGTTGAATGCAATTCTTTTCTGCCATGCTACATATTCTAATTGTTTTCTTGGCTTAATAGTATTGTATTTATATCCAAAGTTGGTGGGGTAAACATTAACTAAATGCTTTTGAACTTTCAGATCAACCACATTGCTGTTGGTCAGGAGTTACATATAAACCAGACGTAAGCATGACAGATTTACTTCCTGAGAACCAGGTATATTTGATGGGAATTCTTAGTTTTGTGCTTATCGCAGCAGTTATTCTTTTATATTATTTAATTACGAACCTAAATACCAAAACACATATGGTGGAATCAAGTCCTGGGATCTAAACCAGTAAATTTATGCAACCACACACATAAGTCATAGCATACCACAAATCATACGCATTTTAGCTATATCAATAAACTAAAATCAATATGATTTTTGTTCATGTTTACAGGTTCACAGAAACCCCATATCCAAGGGTGATCACATATTGATGACTTTGTTATGCACAGAACAATATATGCAACAAATCAGGCATCATTCCATCAATGCATTTTGTTGAATGGACCAAGAGCAAACTATTGTTGTTTACATTTCTGTCCCATCTATGTGAGATCTGTCTTGTCAATATTAATGCTGCTTGAAACCATGGATCAAAGAGGCACAAAACCTGACACAGCATTTTCAAAATGAGCAGGTAATTTTTTTAAATATGCAAAAGACAGAATTGCAATGGGAAGAATAAATCTAATTCAAGAGTCAGATCATTGCGTAAATTTTGGATTTGGATTTTTATACTAAATTTACTATCTGAGGAATTGTCCAGCAAGCAAATAAAATAAATAACAACTTGCTGCACAATAGTTTCCACACTATTCATTCTAGCTTCATATAAATAATTTACTGTGATTTGTACTTTAACAAAATGATCCAATGGAAAGGGCTGTGGAATAACCAATGATTGATTAAACACTTTCCTCCTATTTTACAGTACTCGGCACTCTGGTATGATGTGGTCCAGATTTGGTGGCCAATATTGGTTGCTCCCGATGAGAGGGATATCGTATCCATGTGATGTTCATCAGTCCGCTGGTGGAAAAGCCTCAATGCTGGTCTACAGAAAACTGGTTTCTCTGTCAACTCATTTATTTGCTTTACAGCTGCAGTGAAATGAACAAATGTAGATGGCAGTCACTAGAGTTAATTTATAAAGTTAATATAGTGGAGAAAACATTTTCACATGCTTCCATGGCATAGCAAACGCTAATAGTGAATAATGTTCTAATTTAATGTTTACTACACAAATACATAATTGAAACACACTATAAATCTCTAAAGATGCTTTCTGGTCATCCTGCAGCCCAGCTAATCAACATTGTGTTCCTTTGTGTTTGCTGCTTTGTGATGTTATTTCATTATTTTACTTGACTTTTCTCCAAACCATTGATACAAGCAGCTCTAACAAGACTCAGCATTGACTGACCATCCTGAATTTCATTTTGTGGCATGGTGATGAGATGCCTTGCTGAACTCGTTTATTCTATAGAATGAAGGCTATTCTGCAATGTGAATGAGCAAAAGGACAACTAAACACTGAAGGTCCACAAACTCTCTGATCATGGAGGCCATCATAGCCTCTCTCTGACTATTCCAGGATGAAGCCATGCATCCAAGAGCCAGAATTATATTTACCCTCACTAGATACAGATCAGCTACTGATATCAAACTATTGCTTTGTGTAATGTTCCCACAGATGTGAAAGGAGACATTTCACTCAGTGTGGCTTGAGTCTGATCTCAATTTACTTTTCCCTAACCCAATGTGGTGTGTTCACCTTTAATAGAACCTTGTGATATTCCTATCTTTAGTATCTTTAGTATGCTAATTCTATGCTAGATATAAGCTGATACTGACCAGTATTCCAACCTTTGAGATTGATCTAAGGCAACAAATTCTTAATGGTTGATATAGCAAAGGTTTCCCTTTTCCATGCCAATGCATTGTAGTGTTGGACCACCATGTTTCATTGCCATGCTATTGAGCAAGTTCCTTGTTGCTCCAAGTTTATATTGTGAAGTAGGCAAGTGGAAGATGTCCTCAAAGGTTTGTCCTCTAGTGCTGACAATCCACTTTGCATTTTATTTACCATTATAACATTTTGATGATTCACCTGAATACAAAGTTCAATGACCTACTAACCAACTTTGCATGGTCATGAAGCGGTAACTATATGGATATTTTGGCCATGCAAATGGACATTTCACATTATATTGTTGATTATCAGTATTGAAAAGTCCGATGACATCATGTGTAAAGAGACTTGAAGCCCCATCAGGTTTTTGATGAATTCATTATTTTCTTCTCTTCTCCGTGCCTTTATTAATCCATAATGACACACGATAGATTCAGTTCATGATTAAAGGAGTGGTGTCCACAGTGTCATTAACAAGCAAAGATATCTTTGAACACTTTCAAGGTAGACCTTATAAAAAGGAAATGTGGCATTTTATGTCCTTTGGCAGTGCTTTAGCAGTGAAGAATTTTGATGAAAGCTTTTCTGAACTCTATGTTGAAGGTGGTGTAAATGATAGGGTTCACAGCACTATTGACATAACCCAGCCAGGTGAAGGCACTGTACAAGGCTTGAGGGATGTTGCATTTTTTACAGTGCTTGTTCAGGATATGGGTAATGAAGAATGGCAACCAACAAATAATGAAGACCCCTATAAACAAGAGAAGCAGAGATTAATATCCAGCATTGAAAATTCACGAGAAATCCAAAGGGTAACTATATAAATAAAAATATTTTCAATGGATAGCTGTAGAGAAAATGGCTTTCCTGTTGTGGAGGAAGGCAAACTAGGTGAGACAGTATAGAAACATAGAAACATAGAAAATAGGTGCAGGCGTAGGCCATTCGGCTCTTCAAGCCAGCATCGCCATTCGGCTCTTCGAGCCAGCATCGCCATTCAAAATGATCATGGCTGATCATCCAAAATCAGTACCCCGTTCTGGCTTTTTCCCCATATCCCTTGATTCCCTTAGCCCTAAATCTAAAACAATGTACAATGGAAAATTGGACATGAAAGACTTCAATAAAGAAATTGGAGGAATAAGGCTGTTTCTGAGCTTTAATTAGTGTTTAATTCCTTGTTTTGATGTCAAGACACATGTAGTATCCAGCATGTGGGGTTTAGTTCAATGGAAATCATGATATTATAGCAAAGACCAGAATGCAAAAAAACTAAGTTTTCATTGTCGAAGGAAAGTATCCTCAATTTGTTTGTTCTACATGAATAATGTGCATCAGAAATTCAGTAAAGTCGCCATGACTTGGATGGGCTACAAATTAATTTGTAGTGTGGCAATATTGTCCAATAAGAAATTTAATTGATAGCATTTCACTAAACTATACTCTGCATTTAGTTCAGCACCAGGGTATTCTTGCACATTTATTTTGTATCTTTCACCAGCTTGCGGCTGACATGCAGAGAGCAGAGCAAATGAACCACACCAATGAGGAGTGAAACCATTAGTTAAAGGGAATCTACCTCAGCAGGTTTGTTGTTAGGTAGCGGGGTATTGATCTTCAACAGGCAAATTCATTCAGTATTTAGGTTGGTGTTTACTCTATTCTCTCTTCCCTCCCTTGTTGTTGATGATATAGATAGGCCCTCTGTTGTACTTAACTATTTCCTTGGATGCCATTTACATGCCAAGTAATTCCTCCCTTCCCCCAACCACGTAATCATATCCTTGACCTCAAGGTCCCTTCCTCTAACTATCCGTAATGATCCAGGCCTAATCCTTCTTGCATCGTATCCTGGTGAACCCAACAGAGGAAAGTCCCTTGTGTGTGTGTGTGTGTGTGTGTTGTTAGAATTAAGGCTCATTTTATCATTTTAGAATATTGTCTCTGGGTGTCCTAGCACAGAACTTTGTAAGCCCCCACCACTGCAAATCCCAGGACACATCATCAGCTGAGGTTTGACACCTATTTCTGCCACGTAATATTTCTAGGCTACTGTCTTTAGACATTACTCACAAAGCATTAATAATGTAGTAAGCATGCAGATACAGCAGGCAGTGAAGAAAGCTAATGGCATGTTGGCCTTCATTGTGAGAGGATTTGAGTTTAGGAGCATGGTAGCTCCTGATAGCGATGTGCGTTTTATGTTTAATATGTTGTCTGTACCGTCACAGTCTTGTGCGAGAGTAGTCTATAACAGAACTACACTGGCTTTGGAACCCGAGGCACTCTGCGAGCTAGGCATCCTACACCGGCAAGACCCAGGGGCGTGCAAGGCAGTGGACTCTCCTCCCATCACAGGTCGACACTGGAGGCGACACTGGAGGCGACACATGCACGCGGCGTGTGAGACCTAGCTTGCGGCACAAGCAGTGTGCTAGACCTAGCAAGCGGGGCAGCTGAGCGGGTATCAGCGCCAGGCTCAAAGCTAACCCCTACAGACCTGCACTTCCTTCTATTCTGCTATCCAACGTTCGTTCGCTGGAAAACAAAATGGACTACCTTAGACTGGATTTAACTACACAAAGAAAGGTCAGAGACTGCAACGCCATCATCCTCACAGAGACGTGGCTCAACAACTCCGTTTCGAACAACGCCATTCAGCTGGACGGACTAACATCATTCCGGGCGGACAGGAGTCATGCTCTCAGCGGTAAATCTCGGGGGGGTGGTGTATGCATTTTCATCAATAACAACTGGTGTACAAACGCCAAAACTGTGTCAAGCCACTGTTCTGAGGATATAGAATTTCTGACAATTAAATGCCGACCATTCTATATGCCAAGGGAATTCACAGCCATCAACATCACAGCTGTGTACATTCCACCCAGTGCAAACACAAAGGACGCACTGTACATTGTATCAGTCTATCAGCTCAATGCAGAACTCTAACCCGGACTCTGTCTACATAATCGCTGGCGATTTCAATCAGGCCAAACTGAAGACAGTACTACCACATTATTACAAACATGTGAACTTTGCAACCAGGGGAAATAACGTACTCGACCAAGTCTACACCAACATCAGACAGGCATTCAGAGCTGCTCCCCATCCCCACCTGGGGAACTCAGACCACCTCTCTGTTATGCTAATTCCAGCCTACAGACCTCTATTGACCAGGAACAAGCCGTCTGTGAAGCAGATCAGAGCATGGCCAGAGGGAGCCACCTCAGCTCTCAAAGACTGTTTCGACTGCACAGATTGGACCGTTTTTAGGGAGGCTGCCACTACCAACCATCATGTCAACTTGAAGGAATACACTGAATCTGTGACTGGATATATATTCAAATGCATGGAAGATGTGACCGTCATCAAAAACTTCACCACGAGGGCCAACAACAAACCCTGGTTCACCAGGGCGGTACGTGAGCTCCTGAGAGCACGGAATGCTGCTTTCAAGTCCGGGGACAAAGACGCCCTTAGTACTGCTAGGGCCAACTTGAACCGGGGCATGAGAACAGCCAAGCGTGTCTATGGACAGAAAATTCAAGAACACTTCACAGACACTAAGGACCCCAAGCGCCTGTGGCAAGGCATCCAGTCTGTCACTGGCTACAGGCCAACTCCCCCACCGTGTGAGGACAACACAGACTTCCTCAACACACTTAACACCTTCTTCAACCGGTTTGAGGAGGACAACACCACCACACCAACAAAAGCCCCTCCCTGCCCAGACCATGAAACACTTCACCTGGACCCAGCTGATGTGCGGAGGACCCTACTCAAGGTGAACCCCAGAAAAGCTGCAGGTCCTGACAACATACCGGGGCGTGTGCTCAGAGACTGTGCTGACCAACTCACAGATGTTCTCACGGACATCTACAACACCTCTCTGAGCCAAGCCATCATACCAGCATGCTTCAAAGCCACCACCATCATACCGCTACCCAAGAAATCCCCAGCCTCAACACTGAACGACTACCGGCCCATAGCACTCACGTCCATCATGATGAAGTGCTTTGAAAGGTTGGTCAAGGCCCACATAACATCCAGTCTCTCCTCTACACTTGACCCATTCCAGTTTGCATACCGTCCCAACCGTTCCACTGATGATGCCATAGCAACAGCACTCCACCTAAGCCTGGCTCATCTGGAAAACAATAACAGTTGCGTGCGGATGCTGTTCATCGACTTCAGCTCCGCCTTGAACACAGTCATCCCCCAACACCTGGTGAATAAACTCGGCGAAATAGGCATCAGCACCCCACTATGCAACTGGTTACTGGACTTCCTCACCGACAGACCACAGACAGTAAGAGTTGGCAAAAACTCATCAGAGACCACCATCATGAACACCGGGGTCACACAGGGATGTGTGCTGAGCCCTCTGTTGTTCACGCTGATGACACATGACTGTTGTGCCAAACACAATTCGAACCACATCATCAAGTTCGCAGATGACACAACAGTGGTGGGCCTCATCAGCCACGATGATGACTCAGCCTACAGAGAGGAGGTACAACAACTCATCAACTGGTGTGACATCAATAACCTTCAACTCAATGTCAATAAGACAAAATAAATAACTGTGGACTTCAGGAAGAAACAGACAGCACACACCCCACTCACCATCAATGGCAGTGCAGTGGAGTCTGTGAAAAGCACCAAGTTCCTGGGAGTGCACATCACAGATGATCAGACATGGTCCACCAACACCATCTCCCTAGTCAGGAAAGCACAGCAACGCCTCCACTTCCTTCGACGGATGAGGAGAGCCGATCTCCCCCCTTCTGCCCTCACCACTTTTTACAGGGGTGCCATTGAGAGCATTCTTATCAGCAGTCTCTCAGTCTGGTATGGCAGTTGCTCTGCTGCTGACCAGAAGGCCCTACAGAGAGTGGTGAGGACAGCGGAGAAGATCACCAGATCACCCCAACCAGCAATCCAGGACTTATACCCATCTCGCTGTCGCAAGAGAGCAACCAATATCATCAAAGACACCACCCACCCAGCACACAAACTGTTCACCCTCCTACCATCCAGCAAGCGCTACCGCAGCATGCGGAGCAAAACCACCAGATTCAAAAACAGCTTTTTCCATCAGGCCATCAGACTACTCAACACACTCAAGAAAATTCCATGAACATTACACAAACAAAGACCAACTGACTGTCAAATTAACTTTAACTCAATGTCTGTAGTATGCTATTTGCACTTTTCTATATTGCACCTTTTATTATTGCACCTTAATAACATACCTCAACATGTTACTACACTCTGGCACACTGTGTATATGTTATATAATGTATATGTCCATTGTCTATCTTTATTGGTATATAGTCTGTCTGTGTTATAAATATTACTTGCACATTTGGAGTATGGGGAAACGCAATTTCAATCCTCTGTGTAACTACTTGTTGCATTATTTGAATTGACAATAAAGTTAACTTTGACTTTGACTTTGATGGAGGCCCTACTGCAGTTGTACAGGGCCCTGGTGAGACCGTGCCTGGAGTATTGTGTGTAGTTTTGGTCTCGTAATTTGAGGAAGGACATCATTGCTATTGAGGGAATGCAGCGTAGATTCACTAGGTTAATCCCAGGATGGCGGGACCGACATATGATGAAAGAATGGGTCGACTGGGCTTGTATTCACTGGAATTTAGAAGGATGAGAGGATATCTTATAGAAATATCTAAAATTCTTAAAGGATTGGGCAGGTTAGATGCAGGAAAAATTTTCCCGATGTTGGGGGAGTCCAAAACCAGGGGTCACGGTTTAAGAATAAGGGGTTGGCCATTTAGGACTGAGATAAGGAAAAACCTCTTCACCCGGAGAGTTGTGAATCTGCGGAATTCTCTGCCACAAAGGCAATGGAGGTCAATTCGCTGGATGTTTTCAAGAGAGTTAGATTTAGCTCTTAGGGCAAAAGGAATTAAGCGATATGGGGGAAAAGCAGGAATGGGGTACTGATTTTAGATGATCAGCAATTATTATATGGAATAGCGGTGCTGGCCTGAAGGGCCGAATGGCCTACTCCTGCACCTATTTCACAATGTTTCTATGCATGCAGGTGCCTGACAAATCCAACCAACTATGTATTTGACAAATCTAGATTAGAAATATTGGAGACAATTCCAAAACACTAAAATGATGTGACTTTGGGAGGAAGCAGTCATTTCTCTCTATGCCATCTCCTCTATCAAGTTCTATATGTGCTTGAGCTGATTTAAACTGTTAAGACAGTTAACTTTTTGTTTTGGAATCCTTGTCCCACTTTCCAATTTCTCTAATAATTCCTTTCCTGCTTTTGCCACCATGAATAATCTCCAGATAAACATCCTCTACCACTACCAAGGGAAAGGTCAAAAGTTAGAGGAAGCCCAGAGCTGGATTCGTTTTAATATATTTATGGGAAAATACCTCTGCTGTGGAGAAACAGGATCCCTGTTCCTTGAATTATTGGATCTAACTGTTAATTTAAACACTTCAAACATGAGCTAGGTAATAAAGATCCTTCAACTTCAGCGTTACACAAGTAAATGCATGATCCCATTGGCACTCATTTTGACTCATTTCCGGAAATGGTCTAGATTCAGATGCATCCGTTACAATGAAGTGCGCACATTTTAGGAAGCTTCTGTATATTCTGCAAAAATAAGCAATTGATTTAAAACTTTGCAACTTCCTTTCATGTCAGCTACTGGCAGTGAAGAGGGAGAGGGTGGTGTCGAGAGATCCTTGAGGGACAACATGGACACCTTCCCCTCCATGGTTTGCCATTCCAATTTAGAGACATTTATATTACAAATGGTTGGAAACCAAACTGAAGCAATAAACAAAGAAGGGACACAAAATGCTGGAGTAACTCAGTGGGACAGGCAGCATCTCTGGATAGAAGGAAGGGACAATACTAACCAAGGACAATAGCCAGCATCTGAGTTGCCTTCTTCTCCTTTTGCTGGGACACCTTCCTCTTGCTCATGGTCTTGAGTGAAGTTCTTGTTTTACCATTTGGCATCGACTGGATTTCAAAAGCTTTGGTCACTTTGCTTATGTTTTTAGGGTGACCATTCTTCTCTCCTCTCACCGGGCTGCCTGCTGGTGATGGCAGATTAGAACTCGCTCCCTGGTTAGAGGGAGTAGGCACGGTCAGCTGGCGGCTGGCGGCTGCCATTTTGAGCTTGGTCTTCTCTAGAGGGGGACTGGCAGACGACATCATTTCCATCTCCATCTCATCCTGGTGGTTCACAGCCTCCTGCACCAAGATCAAATATCCCAACACAACACCAAATAAATACCCAATGTGTATGCCAGACCAATGGAAAGTAATAACTATTAAAATAGATGAGTTGTTCTATTAATCACTTGTTCCAGAAACATTGGGTGGCACAGTGGCGCAGCGGTAGAGCTTACAGCGCCAGGGACTGGAGTTCGATCCTGACTATGTGGCAGTCTATATGGAGATTGTACATTCTCCCTGTGACCACGTGGGTTTTCTCCACGTGCTCTGGTTTCCTCCCACATTCCAAAGACGTACAGGTTTGTAGGTTAATTGGCTTCTGTAAATTGCCCCGATGTGTAGGATAGTAGTGTATGGATGATTGTTAATTGGCACGGACAGGGTGGGCCGAAGGGCCTGTGTCCACACCGTGCCTCTAAACGAAACTAAACAAGAAGAGGCCATTCAGCGTCTGCAGCTCATTCTATCTTGGACCCAGATACCTCAACTTCATTGTGATCCCTAGTTGAGTATCGCTGAGTACCTTTGTACAGTGCTTATTGTGTGAAGGTACGTACCACTGAGTACTGGCACCTCTTAAAAAGTTGAGGCAGTTTGGAGCAGTTTAGTTTAGTTTAGTGTAGTGTAGTGTAGTTTAGAGATACAGCACGGAAACAGTCCCTTCGGCCACCGATTCCTTCTCAATGGAAAGCAAATTTATTCTACTTCGCAATGAATTGAACACAACATTCTCACTTTCCAGAACATGGAAGAGAAGCAGTTTCTCAGGGAGAGACAAGAACATGATGAACCTGTTTCTCTTTAGGGAACAGAGTGTAGAGGAGAGATTATGTGCTCAATATAATAAGGACATTTGAATCATTTGCTCAGATGAAACAGTTCTACATTGGCAATAACCAGAAAATATAAATTTAAAATAGTTTTCACAAAAGCCAGCAGTGACACAAGTTTTGTTTTAACCCAACAGGCTCTAAAGGGGAACACAAAGTGCTGGAGTAACTCAGCAGATCAGGCAGCATCTCTGGAGAATGTGGATAGCTGACATTTTGGATTGGGCCCCCTCTTCAGACACTTAGGAAGTGATTCTATGGCCAACAGATAGTAGAAGTAGACTCAATATTAATCTTTTAACAGAAATTGGATCTCCCCTTAAAAAGTCAAGATTTGCCAGGGCACAAGGGAAGAGTAGGGAGCTAGGACTACATGGCTGAATGGACTCTAATCCTATCCCATTCTATGATTCAACTTTTAGAGAATTATGTCTAACAAAGGAATCAGAAAGAAGGATCAATTTCATCTCGATGAGATGCTCTGACTAGGCAGCAGCCCATTCGAAGTAGAACGTTTTCCCAAATTATGTTAGTTTATCCAGAAGAGTATTGGTTCAGTCCGTGCTTCCCTAAGATTAAATCTTAGCTTATTGTGATGCAGGAGAACCAAAACAAGCAGTTGGTGAGTCCCTGAAGTTGGCACTGGGCGACCCATACTAATGTGTAATTAACAATATAAGTTCCAGCTGTTTGCAGCTCTGGTGGCTGGGAGTGGCTACACAAAGTCAACACCATGGTCAAACTATAGACACTCACCACTTTCCTCTTATTGGTGGGGAAACTCCCATTTGATTTCACAATGACTGTACAGAGCTTCACATCTTCTGGATGGGTGCACTTATCCTAAATTCAAAAATAATATGTTTATTCCTCCATTTGAGGTTCTCCATATACAGTTTTCTAACAGGCCACCATTTAAATTCTAAGCTTGGCAGAGGTAATAAGGTATTAAAATACAAAATACTTGTCCAAGAGAGATATATTTGCTAGACTGCACAACATTCCATCAAAATGAAATGCTTTGCTTAATTGTAGTGGGAAATTGGATGCTACTTTGGTGAAAATTAACATCTCAAAAAGAGAAATAAAATAAATGAGCATATGATGTGTTCTTAGTAACAATGGTCATGGGAAAAATCCTGCCTGGAACATCAGGGGAATTCTCTCCTCTTCCAACTGTGCAACAGGAATTAGTTTAATTTGCAAACATGTCATTGGAATATGGAGGTGGAAGGCTCCAGTCTAAAATAAGGCACCTACAGCAATGTAGCTCTTCCTCGAATACCATGTACAATTGCACGGAACTGTGGTGCAACTAGTAAAACAGCTTCCTCACAGCTTCATTGGCTAGAGTTTGCAATACTGTCTGTGTGGAGTTTGCATGTTTTCCATGTGACCAGGTGAATTTTTTGTCAGAAAGCTGTGAGTTGCTAGGTAGGTTGGCCACAGTGAATTGTCACTAGCATGTATGTGAGAGAGGACAGCAAGGGATAGGATGGAAAAAGATGTTGAGAAAGTGCGGAGAAGAAAACAGGTTAGGATAGAATTATTGTAACAAATGGTGATTGATGGTCAGCATGGACCTAGTGGGCTGAAGGGCCTGCATCTGTGGTCTACGTGTATGATTCTAGAAGTTTCATTACAGATCGTGAATCTAAAACTGTCACTCTTGTACCTAATGTATGAAAAATAACTGGACAAATGTGGACAAACTGTCTTGTCTCAAAACAATTTAGAAGAACATAGAAAGTTCTTCTTTACCTTTAATGGTGCCTGGATTTCCGACTCAAACCTGCTGCTTCTCTTGGTGTTCACTCGCTTTCTCCTTTTACGCAGCACCACGTAAATCTGCACGTACACCAACAGCGTGACGATGAAGGGAATGAAGAAGGAGAAAATGGACGAGTAGACCACAAATTCGGGGTGGTGAATAAGACAGGTGGCATCATTCCTGGTGTCTGAGAGTTAGAGATGATTCATAGATTATTCCCATATTCATTAAGTCAATGCTGACTTTCAGAAATCAGATGTTATCCTCATTGTTCACTGATGTGCAATCTAATGGAACGCCTAATATAAGAAGAATATTTTTTCTAAGCTAGAGGATCAAATAGCTTTGAGAAATTGTATTTTTTCCCATTATTAATTTCAGAGTTGGTTGTATATTTTCATATTTAACCAGGCCTGCTTGACCTTTACACCAGGCCTGCTTGACCTTTACACCAGGCCTGCTTGACCTTTACACCAGGCCTGCTTGACCTTTACACCGTGACAATGCCCAGGTGGACAGTCCAAAAAGGTGATGAGATGTACATTTCAGCTTTAACATGCTGACCTAGAAACAGCTTTATATACTTCCTTAGGGACCAGCTCTGATCTAGATTTTACATTCAGGACTGTCAGGTAAGACTTGATCACCTTGACTGACACTGAGACGAGAGTGAAACTCATGTAATTGCTGAGCTGAATGGAAATGGTGTCACATTAGCTGGCAGCACGGTTAACTGATGCACCAGTGTCTTATGTCACTGGACTGGATCTCAAAGTTTGTTCATAAAATCATGTAAACAGACAGCATTTAGAGGCCATTGGGTTTGAACCAGCCAGAGAAGAGCTATTTAAGATAATCCTACTTGAATCTCAATTTCAGTCTAACCTACAGCCTTGTAGTTTAAGGAGCCAACTACTCATCTTAAACATAGCAGTGAAAGCAAGTGAATGAAAACAATGATCATAAGGTCATTGGGTCATAAGGAATAAGAGTAGAATTAGGCCATTCGGCCCATCATCCACTCTGCTATTCAATCATGGCTGATCTATCTATCCTTCCTAACCCCATTCTCCTGCCTTCTCCCCATAACCTTTGACACCCGATCTATCTGTTTCTCGATTGTTTTTTAAGAAAAGCTTATTTGCCATTTAGGAAATGACCCGCGTGACACATTTGCAAACGGTGTGTTAATGTGTCAGAGTCATAGAGTGAAACAGTGTGGAAACAGGCCCTTCGGCCCAACTTTCCCACACCGGCCAACAATGTCCCAGCTACACTAGTCCCACTTGCCTGCACCTGGTCTGTGCATCTACCCGATCTATTCCTCTCATGATTTTGTACACCTCTATAAGATCTCCCCTCATCCTCCTGCGCTCCATGGAATAGTCCCAGCCTACTTAACCTCTCCCTATAGCTGTACTCCCTGCACCTGTACTCCTTGATCCCTCTGCTCTACAACACTCCCCAGAGGCTGACCATTCACTGTGTAGGTCCTGCCCTTGTTCAACTTCCCAAAATACATTACCTCACACTTCTCTGTATTAAATTTCATCAACCATTCCTCTACCCACCTGGCCAATCGATCCAGATCCTGCTGCAATCATTCACAACCATCTTCACTATCTGCAAAACCACTAACTTTTGTATCATCAGCAAACTTGCTAATCTTGCCCTGTATATTCTCATCCAAATCATTGATGTGGATGACAAACAGTAACAGGCCCAGCACCGAACTCCGAGACACACCACTAGTCACCGGCCTCCAGTCCGAGAAGCAACCTTCCACCATCACCTTCTGCTTCCTTCCATGGAGCCAATTTGCTGTCCATTCAGCTATCTCTCCTTGGATCCCATGCGATCTAACCTTCCAGAGCAGCTTACCATGAAGAACCTTGTCAAATGCCTTACTGAAAGATATGGATACCTTTAAGATATGGATACCATTCAAAGGTTAAGCCTAAATGCTCCTCATTACTAGCCTTTGGCATTGCAGTGGTGGGCAAGAGAAAAAAATATTTAGTTGCTAGCAATTTTTTTATTGTTTCTTAACGATGAACATTTACTTGTTCCAATCATAGGATAGAATGATATCTCAAATAAGAAAATAAGAACACTAATGAACAAAAAGCCCCACCTGGTCTTCTCTAGGGCACTTGGGTCACATCAAATGTCATAATGAGACTGCACATTTACATATAGGTTGCTAACATCACCCTATGGCAGGAAGAAATAAAGCTCATTATAGCTACCTGACTCATTCAGTCCAAATAGTAATGGGCAGGATATGGCAAAGGACAAGCCCCAGACGACGGAGATCATGATGGTGACTCTGCGCTTGGAGCTGTACCGGGTATTGTAGAGCATTGGCATGGCAACGGCAGTGTACCTGCAACATGAGACAGTAAAAGACAACTTCATGCCCAGCTCGCTTCTTTATGCTCACTCCGCTACATTTTGCTTCGTATTTTTTTAATCTCAAACACATTTTATACATTTGATTGTGTAACATTTAGATTTTCTAGTGCTGTCTAATTTTGCAGCAATCATTGAAGGCAAATATTAAAAAAGCATAAACATTTGACAAGTTGGAAATCTAAAATAAAAACAGAAACTGATAAAGGTAGTCGGCCAAAACTGGACAGTTCTGATAAAGGGACACTGATCTGAAATATTACTTCATTTCCTTCTCCACAGTTGCTGCCCCACCCGCTGAGAATATCAACAGTTTTCTGCTTTTTATATCAATTGTAAGTAATTCTCATTCAACCATTAGAACAGGTCTACCAGCTATTTTGAAACTGGCCATATTTTTACAGAACAAAGAGATCATGTGATCAAGGAACTGCAGATGCAAGTTTATACCATAGATGGACACAAAGTGCTGGAGTAACTCAGCAGGTCAGCCAGCATCTTCTTTAGGTTCAAGGTTCTTTAGTAACTTGTCAGTTTCTTTGTTGAACTAAATTAACAAGTAACTAAGTAACTCAGCAGGTCAGCCAGCATCTCTAGAGGACATGGCTTGGTGACGTTTCGAGTCGGAATCTTGAGTCTAAATAAGGGTCCCGACCTGAAACGTCATCTATCTTTTTCTTCAGAGATGCTGCCTGACCTGCTGAGTTACTCCAGCATTCTGTGTGTATCTGCTGAAGATCATGGCTGATCTGTTTTTTAAAGGCCATCTAGTTTGGTTTTGAAACCTCGAGTATGGTGACAGCTTTGACAGTTTATGCTCAGTTCCAAGCACAATCTTTCTGTGGAAAAGTGCTCCAGATTTGTGAAGAAGTGCTACCTGTTAAGGAATTTGGATAAACTGTGATTGATTAATTAGGGAGGACTATTTAGTTTAGTTTAGTTTAGTTTAGTTTAGTTTAGTTTAGTTTAGTTTAGTTTAGTTTAGTTTAGTTTAGTTTAGATATAGCATGGAAACAGGCCGTTGGGCCCACCAAGTCCACGCAACCCATTCACACTAGTTCTATCCTACACACTAGGGACAGTTTACAGAAGCTAATTAACCTACAAACTTGGGAAGATGTGGGAGGAAACCAGAGCGCCCAAAGAAAACCAAAACGGTCATAGGGAGAACGTATAAACTCTATATAGACAGCATCTGTAGTCAGGATGGAACGTGGGTCTCTGGTGTTGTGAGAGAGCAACTCTACCGCTGCGCCACCGTGCCGCCCTTTTGTATTTGTATTTTATTACCTGGGATGAATTGGTTATAACACCATAACATAATTGTGAACTGGACAACCACTTAGGTTGACAAGCAGTAAAAAAGCAGTCTTGGAAAAAAATATCCTGGGGGGGGTAAAAAATTGTTTCCATGTAACCTACTGACAGTAATCATACATCATTGCATCTTGAGAACATAATCACTACATGTGGCCTTTAACAAGCACCTATTGAGAAACATCTATTGACATTTGTGCAATTTCACGCAGCCTTTAATTTTTATTGCATTTATAGCTTTTAGCTTTTAAACATGGTTATTAAAAGGACCTTTACTTTTGATAATCCTGCAGGAAACAAAATTCTCTTATTGCGAGGGAAACTCTCGTAGAAATGTGGCAACGTTTTATTGAATGACCTGCAACTGGCGCCAGCTTCAATGTTTGATCTCTTAGATGAAATCAGACATACAGCACTGAAACTGACCCTTCGGCCCACTGAGTCCACGACAACCATCGATTACCCGTTCACACTATTTCTATGTTATCCCACTTTCCCTTCTACTCCCCAAACATTAGGGACAATTTAATGAGGCCAATTAAACTTTACATCTTTGGGATGTGGAAGGAAAATGAAGCACCCAGAGGAAGCCCAAATGGTTACGGGGAGATCGTGCAAACTCCATACAGACAGCACCGGTAGTCAGGATCGCTAGCACTGCATTCCCCTCTCTCACTATGAGATTAAAACATTTTTCTAACTTTACCTTACCACTAATTTAAATTATCACTAACACCCCAATTTGATCTATGGAATGACGATCATTTTCCATCATCTATCAGTGATCAGCCATGATTGCATTGAATGGCGGTGCAGGCTTGAAGAGCCGAATGGCCTACTCCTGCACCTATTGTATATTGATCTGTGTTGCCACGTTCTGATGGAGCCAATTTTACCTATTGATACTTGACACATTAAAGAGTGACTGATGATTTCATAGAATGAGATTGTCTGAGTCTCACAAACCATCTGTTGGAGTCACTGATTCATGTTCTAGATTGCCGAGCACTCTCATATTAGATATAAACACAGATAGTATTTATTTATCTAATGCAAATGGTCTCCATGTTCAGCCTGTGATCATCTTCCCAACTGCCCCAGTTTCTGTGACATTTGATGTCAAGCATGGTTTGAAATGTACAGCTGGTGCTAGTTTATGTTGTGGTCCACTGGGCATTCACTCAACTCCAGTCCATCCAAGGGCAAGTGATAAATGGAATTAACATAATGCTCAAACAACACCTCCATGTTATTTTAAACAGATAAGATGAGAAAAGATGAGGCTCATAAAATTCAACATCCATTTAGTTTGACCATTTAAAACGCTTGGAAATTATATAAAGATATCTAGTACAATTAAGAATGAGACTGCTGTCAAATCTAATAGTTTAACTCGGGATACGACTTGATACCTCATTCTCTCGGTGAAATCAGTTTTCAATTCCACTCCAATACATTCACCATTAATTCCCTTTAAAAGTGAAACACCAAGTCACATCATTGACCAACCGCTATCTGTGGTTAATGAATATCAAAAACTCAAGGCCAATAGGGATAGTCCTATCATTGATACCCAAACCCTGAGAATTGGTTCAAAAACCCATGATCCCAGGCACCAGAATTCTATCACACAGTTACATTTGCAACTGGATATCTTTACCACTAGATGGTCCTGATACGTTGCTGGAAACTTCAAGCTGCTGATTAGTATACCTACAACTGTAGAGATATATAGTAAATACACAAATTACCTGTCAATGCTGATGGCACAAAGGTTAAGGATACTGGCCGTACACATCATGACATCAAGCGTCACAAATATGTTGCAGTGGATCCTGCTGAATCTCCATTCTCCCACCACCTTGGCAAAGAAAGATCTCCATGTGAATGGAACAGTCACAATTCAATGACAAGTTCAACATAACTTCATTAAATAGCCACCCAACACCTTGAAACACTTCACAAGATAAAATGCAGTTTCTGTTGACATATTAATAAATACAGTAACGAATTTCAAAAACCCCAGGAGGCAGGTATTGGTCTCACCGATGTGTTGGCAAAATAAAAGGAGAGAAATGTCTCTAGAACAACGCAGTGAGTGGAGGATAGTTACAGATACATGATGTGAATGAAATCAATCTCGCCATTAACAATGGGATGATTTGCAGACTTGTTTGACAGGGAAATCAAGCAAGCAAGTTCAGCCTGGCTGGCAATGACAATAACATGAAACATTGCCTTTCAAATGGCACCATGGGATTGTTCAACTTCTTGGACTAGAAGGTATAGATCTTGAGTTTATGCCGTATGACAAAAGACTTCTGAAATGATGTAGAAAGCTCTCCATAAAAAGACTTTCATTTGCATGATAGCTGTGATGACAATGTCTTCGAGTGGTTCACGGCCAATGAAATGCTTTTTAGCCCAGACGTGGTTGTGATATCACATTTGCAGAAACCAATTTGAAAGCAGTTACGTCTCATAAATTCAGCAACCGTATACGTTGGTTCAGAGGGAAACATTGATCAATGCAATAAAAATTACTTTTATTAAAAATGGTGTTATAGAATCATTTATATCCAGTGCATATTGAGATTAATGCCTTATCCAAAAGTTTAGTTTAGTTTGTCATGTGTACTGAGGTACAGTGAAAAGCTTTTTTTGTTGCGTGCCATCCAGTACGACGTTCGCACTTCTGACAGTATAGCCCCCCCCCCCCCCCCCCCCCCCCCCCCCCCCCACCCCCTCCCCACAGGAGCGCGATGGAGAACCACCATAGATTTTGTGTTTGAGGCTCTGGGCTGAGTTATTGACTGGCAACCTTGTGCACAAGGAGTGTGAGTGCTGCCACTAATCCACATCTGACTGCCTGAATTACAAACTATGGAATTGGATAGACACATCTTTGAGGTCAACATGCTGACAGAGCAAACCCTATTGGTGTGATGTAGTTAAGCAAAGATGTCAATAAGCTGAGAGTAGAAACATTGTACAAGACTCAATCATCCTTTACTCAGCTAAAACATTTTAGTGACAAGGACTGGGTGACAAATTATCTTTAAACATTGTCTAGTCAGCTGTGAGACTTAATGGTTGCCAAGAGACCTGGCATAAAGCCTGATGTATTAACCATTCCTTCATGTTTTATGTCGTTTGGGTTTGTGGCCTTTAAGTGGTGAAAACACTGATAAACATGGGTTGCAGAATAATCACCACAAACGGTCAGGTTCACTTTGAGCAATGGTTACACAGACAATCGTCAGCTGCCTATTAGACACTCCTCCAGATCTAGTTTTTAATTTTACTCCCTTTTCAATGACACTTGTTGACCAAATTGATCCAAGATAGATTCATTTAAATGGGTGGTTTCATCCAGTCTTATTAAGAGCAAACGCTATTGGTGTGATGTAGTTAAGCAAATATGTCAATAAGCTGAGAGAAGAAACATTGTACAAGACTCAATCATCTGAGAGAGATTTAGCTCTTGGGGTTAAAGGAATCAAGGGATTATGGGGAAAAGCAGGAATGGGGTACTGACTTTAGATTATCAGTCATGATCATATTGAATGGCAGTGCTGGCTCAAAGGATCGAATGACCGACTCTTGCACCTATTCTTCTATGTTTCTAAGAAAGTAACATGGAATTTGAATTACATTTACAACATCACACTCCCATTTGCAGGTCTCACTAATTTCTCCTGTTGTCCTCCCTGCTTGAGTTTCCTCCGGGTGCTCCAGTTTCCTTCCACATCCCAGACATGTGAATTAGAAGGTTATTTGCCCATGGTAATAGACTTTGTATGGGAGTGGTAAAATCAGGAGGCAGTTTATGGGAATGTGATAAAAAATAAACTGGAATTAGTGCAGGGTTAGCGTGAATAATCGACTTGGAGCTCTTCTACCATCGCCTCCGCCTCACAGCGTACTTCCATGGGAAGGAGTCCTCGCCCCCCACTGATGACCCCTTTTCCCGTCTCCAACACACCCCCTCCTCGTGGAACCCCCCTCGTGGCCAATTTCCGGCTTTAGAACTCTTCATCAATAACTGCCGTCGCGACATCAACCGCCTCAACTTTTCCACTCCCCTGTCTCACTCCAATCTCTCCCCCCATGAACATTCTGCCATCGACTCACTCCGCAACAACCCAGATTGGGTTATCAAACCCGCCGACAAGGGAGGTGCCGTGGTAGTCTGGCGCGCCGATCTCTACAAAGCTGAGGCCACGCGCCAACTCTCGGACACCTCCTCCTACTTACCCCTGGACCATGACCCCACTGACGAGCACCAGGCCACCATCTCTAGCACCATCACCGACTTCATCAACTCCAATGCCCTACCCGACCGAGCCTCCAACCTCATCGTTCCCCAGCCCCGCACGGCCCAATTTTACCTTCTCCCTAAAATCCACAAACCTGACTGTCCCGGAAGACCCATTGTCTCTGCCTGTTCGTGCCCCACCGAACTCATTTCCAAATACCTTGACTCCATCCTATCCCCCTTGGTCAAATCCCTTTCCACCTATGTTCAAGACACCTCAGACACTCTCCGCCGCCTCCACGCATTCCACTCTCTAGGCCCTCACCCCCTCATCTTCACCATGGACGTCCAGTCACTCTACACCTCCATCCCCCACCAGGATGGTCTCAAAGCCCTCCGGTTCTTCCTCGACCAGAGAAGCAACCTATACCCAGCCACTGACACTCTCCTCCGTCTAGCGGAGCTGGTCCTTACCCTCAATAACTTCATGTTCGACTCCTCCCATTTCCTCCAAATACAAGGCGTAGCTATGGGCACACGCATGGGCCCCAGCTATGCCTGCCTCTTTGTCGGTTACGTCGAGCAATCCTTGTTCAATACGTACTAGGGCCCCATCCCCGACCTCTACCTCCGCTACATCGACGACTGCTTTGGTGCCACCTCCTGCACCCGCACACAACTGACTACCTTCATCCACTTCACCACTAACTTCCATCCGGCACTCAAATACACCTGGACCATTTCCGACACTTCCCTACCATTCCTTGACCTCACTCTCCGTCGCAGGCGATAGACTTCTGACCGACATCCACTATGAACCCATTGACTCCCATGGCTATCTGGACTACACTTCTTCCCACCCTGCTTCCTGTAAGGACTCCATCCCCTACTCCCAATTCCTCCGTCTACGCCGCATCTGCTCCACGGATGAGGCGTTCCACACCAGGACATCTGAAATGTCCTCATTATTCAGGGAACGGGGTTTCCCCTCCTCCACCATAGATGAGGCTCGCACCAGGGTCTCTTCCATACCCCGCAACACTGCTCTCTCTCCCCATCCCCCCACTAGCAACAAGGGCAGAGTCCCCCTAGTCCTCTCCTTTCACCCCACCAGCCGTCACATACAAAAAGTAATCCTCCGTCAGTTTCGCCACCTCCAACGTGACCCCACCACTCGCCACATCTTCCCATCTCCCCCCATATCTGCCTTCCGCAAAGACCGCTCCCTCCATAACTCCCTTGTCAATTCTTCCCTTCCCTCTCGTACCACCCCCTCCCCGGGCACTTTCCCTTGCAACCGCAAGAGATGCAACACTTGTCCCTTTACCTCCCCCCTCGACTCTGTTCAAGGACCCAAGCAGTCATTCCAGGTGCGACAGAGGTTTACCTGCATCTCCTCCAACCACATCTATTGCATCCGCTGCTCTAGATGTCAGCAGATCTATATCGGTGAGACCAAGCGGAGGTTGGGCGATCGTTTCGCCGAACACCTCCGCTCGGTCCGCAATAACCAAGCTGACCTCCCGGTGGCTCAGCACTTCAACTCCCCCTCCCACTCCGTCTCCGACCTCTCTGTCCTGGGTCTCCTCCATGGCCACAGCGAGCAGCACCGGAAATTGGAGGAACAGCACCTCATATTCCGCTTGGGGAGTCTGCATCCTGGGGGCATGAACATTGAATTCTCCCAATTTTGTTAGTCCTTGCTATCTCCTCCCCTTCCTCAGTCCCCCTGCTGTCTCCTCCCATCCCCCAGCCTTCGGGCTCCTCCTCATTTTTCCTTTCTTGTCCCCGCCCCCCCCACCCCCGATCAGTCTGAAGAAGGGTTTCGGCCCGAAACGTTGCCCATTTCCTTCGCTCCATAGATGCTGCTGCACCCGCTGAGTTTCTCCAGCTTTTTTGTGTACCTTAGCGTGAATAATAGTTTGATGATTGGAGTGAACCTGGTTGGCCGCAAGGATTGTGGCCTTGCTTATGACTTTGATTTTGTTATTATTTTAAAAGTTATTAATTTGAATTTGTTTCTGATAATATGAAAATATTTTCTCCTTTGCAAGATACAACGATTATAATATTCTGAAAGATGTCAGCATATACAAGTATATATGGTGAATAGATCTTGTAGCAGCAGCCAAATAGCCACTACACGTTATGCCCTGCTGCACAACCACTGAAGTACTTAAAAGAGGTCTATTGCAATTCAATGGAAACCACTAAAGTGAATTATAAAAGTGAGTTAAAATGTGCTTTATTTGCAACACCACATTGATCAATGAGTTGCCGGTGTCCTCTGATGATTGTAGTTTACTTAGAAAACTGCCATTTTAATAAAGGCCAAGTAGAATCATCAGAAGATTATTTTAGGTGGAGGATAATTACACAAATGGTAGGTGCACGAAATCAGTCGATCATTTCGAGCATTGCTATCACTGAGTTTCACAGGCCATGCAATTTGAGTTTAATTTAGAGATACAGCTTGGAAATGGGCCCCATCAGTTCATCGAGTCCACGTTGACCACAATCATCAGTACATTTGTGTTTATCCTACGCACTAGAGACTATTACCAGGAGCAGGAACATTAGCAGTAATAACATACAGTTAATCTGGCAGAATTACTAATTTGTGTCTGTAAATAGTGTTGTCACACATGATCTTGTTAAAATACTTTTCAAATTAAGTGTTAGTCATGGTAACACCTTTGTGTAGCTGGTAACACCTTTGTTATAATTTAGAGAGTTCAAGTCCTACCCTAGAATTATGAGCATAAATCTCAGTTGTTATTCCAGTGCAGTACAAGGTGAGTGTTGCACAAAGTGGAGATGTTGTCTTTTGGATGACATGTTAAATTGCAGCCCTATTCTCCCCGTCAGGAAAAGATAGCATGGAATTTTAGGAATTTTAGCAGAGGAGGCAACCTCAATGTCCTGACTGATAGTTATCCCCTCAATCAGTGTCACACAAAACACAACTATCTGGTCATTTTCATTCTGCTGTTTAATATAGTTTGAACATAAACTCACCCTCACACTACTGATAAGAGAAACTACTTTTCAAATATACTTCATTGGCTGTAAAGTACTATTGCATGATGCAAGACCATGACAAGGCCATTGAAACATATCTCTTCACAGAGATGACTAGTCCCAACTACACTTTTCCATTCAAGGCACCTGTAACAAATTCTGACAACTTCCAATGAAATTTTATAAATATCCCTTCCTTCTTTATCGCAAAAAAATAATTAACCCAATAATATAGTCAAAATCTGAAATAGATTTAGTAGATCAAGTCTGATACTTTTACCTATCTGATCTCCATTAGAAATGCCCAATCTAATGAATATCTGAAAGTGCAGGGAATTACATAAATTGTCTATCGTCTATTGTCAAATGTGGTCCAAGGCCGCACAGTTGGACAGAAACATTCAAGAGGATGAGTCGCTTAAAAATAGACTGAATGCTGAGCCGAAGGTAGAAACAAAATGCTGGAGTAACTCAGCGTGACAGGTTGCATCTCTGGAGAGAAGGAATGGGTGAGGTTTAGGGTCGAGACCCTTCTTCAGACTCGGAACAGTAATGTAGCACCCTCTGGTGTCAGGCAAGGAGATAGCCTTGTGCCAGAACTCTACAACACCTTGTGTAGGAAAGAACTGCAGATGCTGGCTTAAATTGAAGATAGACACAAAATGCTGGAGTAACTCAGTGGGACAGGCAGCATCTCTGGAGAGAAGGAACGGGTGAGGTTTCGGGTCGAGACTTCTTCAGACTGAAGGAATGGGTGATGTGTAGGGTCGAGGGCCCTTCTTCAGACTGAGTGCTGGTTTATTTCTGATCTTGATCAATGGTTCTTTTTCAAAGTTTGAAGGCAGCTGAGAATTTACAATCAAGTTTACTTTAGTTTGGCTCTTGACTTTTGACATATTTTCATCTCTGGTTTATCAGTAGGCTTGTGTATTATTAACCTTATTTTGTCTAATTTCCTCTCTTTGGATACAGTTCATGCAATTGGGCATAAAACATCAGTAATTTACAACACTTGCCCGATGGACTCTAAGGCAATAGCATGGAGTTTTAAAGTGAAGATGAATGTTTGAATGTTGCTCTCCGGCATGTGCAATGCCTCTGACTGAAGGAAGTGTATATCACCCCAACTCCACTCACCACATGTTTTCACCACTGAGATCAACATCCTGCAGGTAAAGTTAAACACCATTTAATTTCCCATCCATGTTATTTGCTGCCTGGGAATCCCAGGGAGTTTCTCACACATGCAGAACCTCCAAAGGAACTGGTGTAACTGGTCAACAGTCACTTTAGTGCTTGTGAGATGTTGTGGGCTCAAAGGTCCACGGACCACTATGCGACTTGAGATATTTTGAAGCTCCGATAAGGTGTGGTACAAATAGCAATGATCTGTTCTCTCTTATTGCTGCTCCCATGGTGTCAATGCTGAAACCTCATGATGCCCGTTCTGGTGTAAACTTGAGATGGGTCTGGCTCCAGGGTTGGAACAGATCCAGTGAACCTTAGGATCTTAGCATCATGCCACTCGTCAGGTGGGTTCCCTTTCAATAACAACACAGATTGAGAAGACACAATAAATAAAGAATGTGTTATATTTCCTTTCAATACGTGTTAAAGATGATATAGTTTTAACAAATACAGCGTGGAAACAGGAAACAGGAAACAGGAAACAGGCCCTTGGGACCACCGAGTCCGCGCAGCCCACGATTACCCAAACACACCCATAGTTCTATCCTACACACTAGTGACAATTTACAGAAGCCAATCTGCACGTCTTTGGAATGTGGAGGAAAACCGGTGCACCCGGAGAAAACCCATGTGGTCACAGGTAGAATGTACAAACTCCTTACAGACAGCATCCGTAGTCAGGATCGAACCCGGCTCTCTGGCGTTGTGAGGCAATAACTCTCTGGCTGCACCGCTGTGTTGCCTATGTTCGCAGTACAATATTCGCACCATTGCACCCATTTATACAACTTAATTAATTATTTCAGTGTGACTACCTTTCACATATTTTAAATATATAAATATTCCTTACTTTGAGTACAATTAAGTCAGAAGATAAAGTGAAATAGTTATTTGCATAAATGATTATGCATGAAAGAATTTCATTTTTGATTAAGCACCTGATGTCATATTATTTGAATTTAAGTGAACAATTTTCACAGCACTTTTGACAGGTAGAATGGAGAAAGCGTACCTGTGCTGTTTTAATGTGTATCATCATCATTTATAACATTACCAGCCCCCAAAAGCAATTTTAATTCTGTCTAATTGAATATTTTAAATGATTGTAGTGAATGATTTTCAGGTCATGATAGATCCTCATAGCAAATAGCAAATGGTTCCATATGTTTGTTGCACACTTTCACTCACAAATCAGAGCTGCTTTTACATGATGTACATCTGACATTTGGAACTCTGTGTCAATCATTATATTTACATGCTGACAATTGAGAGGTGACCAAACATGTACAATTCAATACAAGCACTTGTTCAAGAATTGCCCCTCGTTTTCCAGAGTTGAGTCCTGTGGTCCACTCCCATTTCAATAGCCGATGGCTTGATCAGCAGATTGGTGACAACCCAATCCTGGCCTCACCCAGTCAGACATATTCCCTCTGTCACACTAATTCCTGCCCCACCTTTCCTGCAACTTAAAAATAACTCTATTCCAGTTCTGCTGCAGGGTCTTTGGCCTGAATATTACTTACATTTCTCTTGCCAACTGAGTGTTTTATTTTAGATTTTTCTCATCTAAAGTTTTCATAGTTTTGCTCTTTATTCCCTTTCTACCTCAGGGTTTCCTTTAAACATATCTCTGCTATTTATTTCAGCCAAACTGTGAATTTCAACTTCTCTAAAGTATTTGATAGCATCCTTCCTGCATCCACCCTGTCATTCAGTCTGGTAATTTTAGATTCTTCCACTCGATCGCCCCATGGCATTCCCTGCCCTCAACAAAAGAGCTTCGATACCATAGTCACACTTCTTTGATCATTAGAAACCCTGTCATTACACTTTTGTACTTTCCCCAGAGTCTCGGCATCCTTACATTGTGGAGCCTTTAACATGCAGACTCTGCCCAATTAATGTTCAAAAATAAAATACTGCAGATGCTAGAAACTTGAGTAAAACATAAAGTTAAATCTGAAGAAGGGTCCCAGCCTGAAATGCTCCTGGGATGCTGCTTACCTGCTGAGTTACTCCAGAGTTCTGAGTCTTTCTTTAGTAAATCAACATCTGCAGTTCATTGTTTCTTGAAGTAAAACATTGAATCTTGAATTCACTTGTATTTTATATTTCCAGTTTATTTGTTTACTTTTTTCTGGTAATTTCAGATTTTGTTCCTCTCCTTACACCTTACATTGATCACTGGACCCCCCTCTTTCAGCTGGTTCTACCACTGACTACCACGCAATCACTCCTGCCTTCCAACTTTGTCTTTTCTTTCCTGTCTCTTGGCTGCTCTCCAGTATAAAGCATTCATTTATCTTCAACTTTTCCCACTTCTGATGAATGGTCTTTTCCCAGAAACATTAATTCTGTTTCTTTTTCCACGGTGCTGTCTGACCCACTGAATATTTCCAATGGTTTACTTTCCACTCTCTGCTTTACATTCTGTACTTTCATTCTCCTTTCACCCCAGCCACTCCCTCTTCTCCCCTATCCCATCAGGCAAAATGTACAGAAGTTTGAAAATGCATAGCTCCAGATTTGGGAATAGTTTCTTCTCAGCTGTTATCAGTGCAGTCCTGACCTCCATCTATCTCATTGGAGACCTATGATTGGACTTTGTCAGACTTCAATGTTATATCTTGCACTGAATGTTGTACTCTTTATCTGAGCACCATGGATGGCTTGATTGTATTCATGTGGAATCTTCTCTCACTCGATAGCTTGCAAACAAATGCTTTTCACCGTACCTCAGTACACGTGACAATAATAAACTAAAGTAAAACAAACTAAGCTAAGAAGGGTCTCGACCCAAAACATCACCCATTCCTTTTCTCCATAGATGCTGCCTCACCCGCTGTTACTCCAGCGTTTTGTGTCTACCTTCGATTTTATCCAGCATCTGCAGTTCTTTCTCACATAAACTTGCATGACCTTCTACATTGTTATTCTTAACACTGTCATTTCCTGATCTTTCTTCAATGTCTTTTCTCCACATATAGAAATCCAATGGGATTATTTGATTCACCATGGAACTTTCAACCTTTGCCTTCAATACCACAGTCATGGACTTGATAAGGTGTGAACATGCCCAGTTTGCCCATAGCTGCGGTATTGTAATTATCACATTGCAGTAAGGATGCAATAGCATAAGAGAGAAAGCAGGGAAGATTTGGGGATCGGTGATATTGATTGTAGAATTTTATCCATGATAAAAAGACTGGGCGGAAAGGGATTGTTTTCTCTGGAGCAAAGAGATGCATAAAATCACAATGGATTAGCCCGTGTGGAAGGATTGTCTTTAGTCGCATTATGGACTCCGATTGTTGCATTGTTGTGGTTACCTCGTATCAAGGTTATTAATTTATTGTACTTTTGATTATTATACATTATCTGTGTGTGTGATGTTTGGTGGACTGTGTGGGGTGGGAGGACCCATTGCTCCTCCTGTGCAGCAGGTGGTGCTGCACAGGACAAAGGGAGATGTTTTGTATATAGTTCTCTCCTGTCTGTCTGTGTGTGTGCGCAGCTATTTTGAGTTGTCTTGCTGCCAGCATTGGGTAAAGCATTAAAGACTTCTGTTGTAAATTAAAGACTCTCAAGTTTTGTGCAGACCTAGAAAACGAACACGAAAGTGGTGTCAGGAGTGGGATACTTCAGATTGCGTCCAAAGACCCAGATAAGAGCCTATTTTTTTATTTTTTAATAACAGAACTCAAACTAACATGTCCCAGCAATTCGATCGTTTCGATCCTGAGCGAGAAAGGTGGTCATCGTATCTGAGTTTTATTTTGAAAGTATGGCAATTACGACTGACCAGAGGAAGATGACTCTCTTGTGTTCATCAATGTCTCCAGAAACTTTTGCACTGCTTCAAAATTTACTTACAGAAGAAGTAACTGAAGCCTCATATTCTGAAATCACAACAGCTTTACAGCTGCATTTCGAAGAAAGTCGAAATTTCCTCGCAACTCGCCTTGAGTTCTACAGGACGGTGCAACAGGAAGGGCAATCGATTATCGAATTTCTTGCTGAACTTCGCACCAAGGCAAAGGCATGTGATTTTAAAACTCAATGCTGCGGAAAGTGCCAAGACAATGCGTTGTGGGAGAGACTGGTTATGGGCTGCAGGTACGCATTCATCCAGCAAGCGATTCTCAAGGAATCGGACGCCTCATTGAAGAATGTGCTGCAGTGTGCTAAGATGGCCGAGCTGCTGAGTAAAGAACTGCACAAAATGGCCGGCGGAACAACGTCGAAGCTCCATCAGGAGGTGCATGCAGTTCGTCAGAATCGTCCGCAACGCCAGAAACCAGTTGATCGACCCAGAGCAAATCCGGAGAAGGTGGGACAGTTTCAGAAGAGCTGTTCCCCTGTGGGGGGAGGATAAAACCCTGCTACCGATGCGGCTCGACTGCTCATCATCACCGTGAGTTGCCCGTATATCGTTTGTTATGCCTGTAACCGAAAAGGTCATCTCCAGGCAGTAGGAACCATAGGAATGCTGAGAAAGGGCAAGAAAACGCAAAACACAGTCGACCAAATCGCAGAGACAATTTCTATTGAAGTGCTCGGTGTGTCTACCATCACCGACAAGCCGAGGATTCTGCTGCGGGTCTCGAACGTCGATCTACAGTTCCAGGTGGACACTGGTTCGGCTGTGTCGATAGTGGGTCAGGACTTCTGGGAGAGGATCGGATCGCCGAAACTGAAACTGGCCAGCATCCGCCTTTTCGGATACGGACGACAGCCCATTCCCACTAAATGCAAATGCACTGTCGCCGTTTCCTGTAATGGTATGACACAGATGTTGCCGCTGACCGTCGTTGGTAAAGATGGTACATCCCTGTGCGCCATCGACTGGATCCATACTTTCAACATTGACATGAACGCCTTGATCTACGATGGATCAACTATGGCATTGTCATCTACCATGGATTGCAACATGGTCAGCAAGTGCGAGAATAACCTGCGAAAACAGGACGTCGAATGACATTGGTCCAAAGAGTGTGACCATGCATTCACCAGGTTGAAGGAGATGCTCGCCCAGAAGACGTGTTTGGTCCACTCTGACCCATCGAAGCCAATCTCGCTGGCCGCCGATGCATCGCCGTATGGTCTTGGAGCTGTAATCTCACAAACGGCGCTGAACGGCAACGAAGAAGCAATCGCGTTTGCATCCAAAACGCTGACGACCACCGAGAAAAACTACAGCCAAGTGGAGAAAGAACAGCATACAGATAAAGCAAATACTGATATCTCTTCAAAAGTGAACACTGAAGAAAACTGTTGATTCTGAGAATTTAGCAAGAGTTGTGAAACGCAAAAAAGGCTGGCAAAAAAGAGTGAAGCGATGTCCAGCTAAATGGAGACGTTCAAACTGGAAAGGGGAAATGTGATGTTTGCTGGACTGTGTGAGGTGGGAGGACCCATTGCTCCTCCCGTGCAGCAGGTGGCGCTGCACAGGACAAAGGGAGATGTTTTGTATATACTTTATCGCGTGTGTGTGTGTGTGTTTGTTTGTTTGTTTGTTTGTCTGTTTGTTTGTTGGTCGTTGGGTTGAGTAAAGCATTAAAGACCTCTGTTGTGAATTAAAGACCCCCATTTTGTATGGAGACAAAGTGTTGTGACCTACATGGTTCCCTGGCTAGTACAAAATGTCAAGTTGTTCAAGTGTACCACTTGTGACTACAGTCCAGTGGCTGGGATGTCGACTTACACTGGAGAACTTTATTTGGCCAGTTTGGGGACAACGGAGTGAATAGCTCTGTGCCGAACAGTTGCAGGATTCTGAAAGGGTTATGAAAGATCATTAAGCATCAATGCTGCCTGTTTTTTAAAGGGACATTAACATTTGAATCCAATCATCTTGGAGAGAATTAAAAGTGTCTATTTTTTGTTCTTTTAATGTAATATTGCTTCAGATTGGACAGTATTTAGATTTCCGTTTCTTTATTATCAATCCTTAGAAGTGAAGAAAGGTGTGTTTTACCAATTGCTTTAAGTTTTTCAGTACTCAAAGGGTTAATGTTTTCACAGAGACACTATCTGAAATACACTGTCCCGATGTCACACACAATGGAAATAACCTTACAAATAAAATTACTAAACAAAATATCATTGATAACAAGGAATCATTTTATGCTCTACCTATTAATCAAGGGATGAATTTTATTTCAGGAAGTATTTGCAGTGAGAAGATGGAACACGATGATTTGTTAAAACGCAAGGTAACCTTGTCTGAAACTCCTTTTTAGCGAAACACAGTTGAGACCATGTGGTTGTTAGGTTGTCAGATGTAAATCTGCCGATTTCCCCCAAAGAGAACACGGAAAGATCCACCACAGGAAACAGTAAGCTGATGACCCACACCGTGTGGGAACAGCATGATTCAAGTGTAAATTGTAAACCTTTTCCTTTTATCATTTGTTTTCTCCCCATCTCAGATCTGAGTAATAATGCAGAGTGCAGTTATAGGAACAATCTTTCTTCTCTTGCTGTGAGGAACAGCCACCCAGTATTTTAGTCTCAGATTTATCAGTTAAGTAGCATCGGGTCTGGTTTTCTTGAAGATCCTGTCTCACTTCTGAAGCACGTTATATAGATTACAGAACAAACAAGGAAATACATAAATAGACTAGCTGAAGTCAATTGAAATGGAGAGAAGCCGCATTTTCAAATGCTAGATTTAATATAAACCTGGTAAAGCTGCTCCGTGTGAATTGGATGGGTTGATGGCAAATATTCATGTTGTGAATGCAAACACGTCAGCTCCTCTTAAAGTGACACCATCGTTCTGAGACGCTGGTGGGAGTCAAGAACAGGAACATTTAATCCAATGACAGCCTTGCGTAGAGTTGGGGGTGATGAGAAGATGGGTAAGTGGAAGCTTCCTGGTCCTTAGATCCTGGACTCAGCCAAAGTTCACCTGTGGTAGATGGGGAGATGTTTGCTTGCACTTCCATGACCTTGGTGACACTCAGGTTATTTTGGAAGGGAAGAAATTGAACACTGGGAGTGGTTCTGCTTGGAATGGGTGACTCAGGACACAGAACCACAAGGAAATGCATCTTGCTTTAAAAGCTTTTATGTTTATACATTTTCTGGGATCTGGGCTTTATTAGTATGGTCCATTAATGATTATCCTTCCAGGCTCAATGGTGATTTTAGATAATGATCTTGCTATTTTCATGATATCTCCGGATCCAACTGCTGTTTCCACACTTGGCTCACTGCAGTCGGGAGACAAAAGGAGGCATAGGGAATTGCCACATGGTCATCCAGATAGGGTTGGCTGGAACTAGTCCAGTCAAACCCCAATCACGTTACCAGCTCCAATGACCTCTCGTAACCCCTTGCTTAGCTACAGCATGACCTTCCCCAAACCTTCCGAACTGGAAGAAACAAGATGTACTGTATTTATGAACAAATGACTACATGATATAACACAAGATAAGTGAATGGCCAAGATGGTTAAATAATGTGAACATGTAGCACCTGGCTGAATAATGGCACTAACAACAAATTAAATATTCTATTTAACCTGACTTGTTCATTGATTCAGACTTATCATAGATATAAGGAAGCCTATAAAAAAACAGTGGGAGAGTCTAAGACCAGAAGGCACAGACTCAGAATGAAAGGATGTACCTTTACGATGGAGTTGAGGAGGAATCTCTTTAGCCGGAGGGTGGGGAATCTGTGGAATTATTGGCACAGATCAGTGGAGGCCAAGTCATTGGGTATTTTTAAAGTGGAGATTAATAAATGCTTGATTAATGAGAGAGTCAAAGGGTATGGAGAGAAGGCAGGAGAATGTTGGAAAAGTCGATCAGCCATGATCAAATGGTGGAGAAGACCCAATAGACTGAAGAGTCTAATTCTGCACCTATGAGAAAGGTTATTACTATCGTATAGGGAGTATTCTGTGCTTGAATGACATGAACTTTGGTTCTTTTCATGCATTAGCTTCAAAACATTGTTTCAGAGATTATCATTCCTTCTACAAACTCTGGATGGACTCCAAGTGAGAACTCTGGCTGTTCAGCTGAGCGCGCAAACATCCCTAATGCCCACAGGACCAGTTTACTCTCCCAGCTCTGCCTGCCCTCGTCTCTCTCTCTCTGAAGAAGGATCTCGACCCGAAACGTCACCCATTGCAGAGATGCTGCCTGTCCCGCTGAGTTACTCCAGCTTTTTGTGTATGTGTGTGTCTCTCACTCTCTCTCTGGGGTTGCAGACTTTAACATGTTATTTTCTATTTCTCATTGAAAAACTGCCCCGTGAGACATGAGCCGGAAGTTTATAAACTCAGGAGGGTGAGCACTGGCCGTATCTGCCAGCATATAACGTACAGGGTCAGTAAGATCGATAAATTAGATTAACTGATGTGAAATGGCTGTTTGCTTTAAGACAGGACAGTAAATCATGGAACTTAGTCATCAAGCTAATGGCTTGATTCAGTTTATGGCAGGCATTAGTATTTTCTTTCTAGTTCCTTGGATATGTCTGCCATCATAATAAATCCAGCTTTCTTTCATTTTGACAATGTAGTCATCTCTCAGAGTCATGCATTAATCTTATATAGAATGCAAATGGAAATCCCACCATGAGAACGTTAGGAGAAGAATAAAGGGAAAGGATAGATGAAACATCTTGGATAAATCTTCATCCCCCATTCTCTATTCACCCACAAGCAATGATTTCTTAATCCTCCTATGTTATTTAATTTGAGATTTATTTAGCTTTGAAATATCACATCGTTTTTCCTCAAATCCTTCCCTGGTCTTAACCCTTCCTGCTCCAGTCACTGTCTGTGGCTCAGTAGAATATTGAGATCCACCAATCCTGCCCTCGTTTGCACCCCTGTCTTTCATTTACGAGTTTTAAACGTTTGGTTCCAAGCTCTGGTATTTCTTTATTTATTTAAGATATTCCTTAAACCCACCTCTCTTAACAAGTTTCTGGCCAGCTGCTCTAATAGCTCCTCGAGAGACTCAGTCAAGTTATGTTCAGTAATGTTCTTATGAAATGCTTGGAATCTTTCACCATCTAAAAGATAGTGTACAAATATTGTTGTTAAAAGTATGTGGTCGTTGCATTATAATAACTATTTGTAAAGGATTTCCTTCTAATCTCCTTAAAGTGCCACCACCAGTGGAACAATGTTATTACCAATTAACACAGAATCATGGTGATAATAATACAAAGGGAGAGAGAGATTGGCCGTGCCTGCTTCTGCTAACTCACAGAACGTTCTTTGCTCCCTGATCCCATTGTGGTTTTCTTTGCTGTAACTTATACCTCAATTTCAAGCAACTGTTTATAATAGAGAATCCCCTTCTACCTCCATTTTAGATGGAGCAGCCCAGATCCCAACTTCCCTCTCAATATTACCGCTAGCTTGTAAATTGTAAATTATGAAAACATTTCAATAGTAGCATGTTGTCCCTCACTGGCTTTGAACAACACCGTAAATCAGAATGCAATGTCGTTCTCAGGATCAAACTAAATATCTTTGTATGTTGAAGACTTATTCTCTTGTTCAAACTGTGATCACTAAGTTAAATATGCTTTCTTTCAAGCTGTGTATGTTTCAAATGTTACCTGTCAGATTCTATCTTATGTACTAAATTGGAAAAGCAGGAGTTACCATTGCATTGCAGTCAGGTTTGGACATTACTGTGAAGAAGTGAGGCACTGAACTAAATTTGTAATAAACCTATTTCACACATATTGCTCTTAACTGCTTGCTAGATGGACAGCTTTCAAAAGTACATCAGCACATGAGCAGTCCTGTGGTTGTGGAATCTATAGTAATGCAAATTTCACTTTCTAGCTGTCTGCTGCCACAGTTGAATTGAGCATTAGCATCTAAGGAAAGTTGGTATTTTTTCATCTCTTGTTTTTGATTAGATTTTTGAAGCTACTTTACCATCACTGGATAGGCCATTCAGCCCATTTAGTTTGTACATGACTATGCACTCCTTCCATCCCTCCTCATCTCACCCTATCAATGCAACCCTTAAAGTTCCTTGTTCATCTTTGAAAATATATTTAGAATCTTTTTATTCAAACTGAATACCTGAAGTTTATATGGAAGATAAGGGAATCCAGATTCCACAAAGATAACACATACATAGGGCAAAATAATACATATTTTGAAGTTAAGAGAAGTTTTATTTTACATTTCTATGAGCTGGCTAAGGAATGACTGAAAGGATCATGAAATGAGGATTAAGTAAGAAGTCAAAGCAAATGGTGATATGGTCAATGGTCTGAAGAAGGATCTCGACCTGAAACATCACCCATTCCTTCTCTCCAGAGATGCTGCCTGTCTAGCTCAGTTACTCCAGCATTTTGTGTCTATCAAATGGTGATATACATGGATAGGAAAGGTTTTCAGGGCTACAATGAAAGTGCAGCATAGATGTGTTTGGGTTCACTAACCAATAGATATGGTAGAGGTATAATGGCCCAAGTGGCCTCATCCTGAGATGCAGTATTTTATATAAACGGGATAACCCATGTTCATTTGGAAAATTAGTAAACCTATTATTGCCTGAGGAAATCAAGTAATGTTCCATTTATTTCAAAGCTTGGTCTTTCAAAGCTAAAAGATGTTGGTAACTTTGTCTAGAATTCACTGTCTCTAATGCCCAGGCACCACTGATATAAATATCTTCATACTGGGGGACAAGCAGGAGAGAAGACTCTCGTAAATAAGCATCAAAATATTACATGTAATTTGAGGTTATAGTTATGTGGATACATTTACATCATATTATAAAGAATATGAGAGGACAACCAGTTTGAAAGCTGGTAAATTTAAACAGTGAGGAATATCTGGTGGTGTTGTACAATATTCAGTCTCTTTCCTCAATGGGATTGTTAAGAATGGTTCTAATGTAACTTTTCTTAAGAATGCCTCCTTCTCATGGTAACTGCTGTGAACTTTAGTTTTCAGTTTAGTTTACATTAGTTTAGAGATACAGCGTGAAAACAAGTCCACACTGGCCAACAACCAACCACACACTAGTTCTATTCTACATACCAGGGATAATTTACACAAGCCAATTAACCTGCAAACCCACATGTCTTTGGATTGTGGGAGGAAACCTGAGTATCCGGGGAAAACCAATGCAGTCACAGGGAGAATGTACAAACTCGATACAGAAGGCACCTGTAGTCAGGATTGAACATGGGTCTCAAGCACTGTAAGGCAGCAAGTTTGTGCTACTGTGCTACTGTGAGGGAATAACTTGTATTACTGGCCCAAAAAGGAAAAATCAGTAGTGATGTGTTATTGGCGTAGAGGTTTCTGTCTGTACAGTTTTCAGATGGGTCCCTCAACATTCTGTGAGGAAGTCTCCACATCTGATTCTATCATTACATATACCATGTAGCTCAATGCCAAAACAACCATCGTAATGTTTTAATCCATGGCGGTGAACAGGAACATCAGTGCTTTCTTTGTAGACTGTTTCTCAGTGATGTCTCCTGCAGATTAGTGTCCTAAAAGCTGTTTAAGGGCCTGATCATCTGATTTAATTAAATACATTTTATTTGCTAAACTTTAGTAAAAACTATCGATAAAAATTAAAAACAATATTGAATATCCAGTTTTGAACATTTTAGAGGTGCTGGAACACCACTGTCATGCGACACTACTAGCGTACACAGGGTTGATAATGGATGGTACCTACCATTCTTACGACCCAACGAATCTACCCGCTCATTGGAACTTTGTCAAAATGTCGTGCCTCCTGCACGTCCTGTATTAAAAGGACTCAGTTTAGATAAACAGTGTACATCTTACCTCCAGATAAACTACCCATGGCATCACCAAGGTGGCCACAAGAAGGTCTGCCACTGCTAAGCTGACAATGAGATAGTTGGTAGTAGTCTGCAGGGCTTTCTCTCTCGACACAGCAATGCAGACCAGCACATTGCCGAATACAATCATGAAGATGAGAAGAGTCAGGAGCATGGCATAATAGTTGTACTGGTACTTCTTCTCTGTCTTTGTGCCATTGATTGTTTCTGTCCAGTTTCCATCATAAGTCTCATTAAACACAGCCACATCAAAGGGATCCATAGGTGACGAGTAGATCCACCCTGTGGCCTGTAATGGACAATGGAGAATCAGTACAGCATGGACAATGAAAACAAGGCAATCAGTTAACAGTGAAGCAAAGTCACAAAGAGAAAACCATCATTGTTACATTGCTCTTTGAGAAAAATTGGACCATTTTTGGAATACAGTGTGAGATGTGCCTCATCATCAACTGAAAAATGATTTGTTTGCACAATACAAAAATTGATTTTGTTTGCGTTCTCTGTTCCTTCAATAGAATGAGAATGATGAATCCACAATGGAGCTCATATTGGCACCTGTGGTGAATAACAATTGCATAGTCTCTGATTTGTTGCTAAAATCAGCGTGTCGATATAGACATGAGATATTAATACTATTGACCACATCTACAATCTACAATCATAGCATCCTTGAAATAGTGGACAACCACATTTCTGGAGTAATGTGGAAATCAAAGAAAATAACATTAGTAATCAGAATCAGGAATCTGAATCACACTTTATTCGCCAAGTATGTTTTGCAACATATGAGGAAGATTCAGCATTGTAGAAACTTATGGGATGGAGAAGCAATACATCATCAGGACGTGATGATCTGTTGGTAAGATTGTGGTAAGATACAGCACAGATGGTGTAGCATCTACCAATATTCCATGATCCCACAGATCAGGCTGCAGCCAATAGAGTCATGCAGTCAATGTGTACCTACTGTTTAAAACATGAGAAAAGAATCAGTTAGGCGGACATTAGTACATTAGTAGAAGGGAAAATGTTTGCATTACCTATTATTATGTGATAACAGGGAAAACGAGAAAATAATATTATTGGACAGAATCAACATGGACATGTGAAGAGGAAAAAATAATTGACTATTGTCTTGTTTTTTTTTTTGAAGTAGTATCTTGTACAACAGATAAAGTGGAAACAGCAAATGTGTTATATTTGAATTTTTATAACTCATTTGATAAGAAACTAACCAAGAGATTATTGAACAAAATGAAGGTGGATAATTTGAGGGTTTCGGTGTAATGTACTTGTGTGGGTTGAGGCTCGTCAATGGACAGAAAAAGAATAAATGAGTAATTTTCTGGTTGGGAGGCTGTGTCTATTAGTTCAAGATTCCAAAAGAATAAAAGATGGTCTTATTGAAAGGTAGAACATTCTTATGGGGCTTAACAAAATAGAGGCAAACTTTACAGTGGCCACAGGAATAAAATAAGTAATTGGTCATTCAGGACTGAGACAAGAAGAAATCTCTTCATCCATTAGGCGGTTATTCTTTGGAATCGTTCACCCATCACGAGCTGATCCCCACGGGTGGATCCCCACAGGCAAATCCCCAGGAGTGGATCCCCATGGATGGATCCCACGGGCAGATCCGCTCAGACATTGATTAAATGCATTACAAAGATTTGAGAAATTAGTACTTGTTTATCTTTCATCAATATTGTACCCTGATCAGCCATGATCTTATTCTTAATGGGGAAGACCGAGAGCTCTATTCTTCCAGATTGGAATATTAAATTATAAGGAATAAAGCAGAAATAGACTCTTCATGCCTGTTCTACGATTCAATAAGACAATGGATGATCTTTTATCTCAAGGTTAATTTCCAGCACTAACCCCATATCCCTTGTCTCTTAATTTCTAAAAGTTTTGTTTTAGATTCATAGAGAGTAATTGCTCATTTGTAGCCTTTAAACAAAACATAATCAGTGTGAGGATCCTTCAATCAACAGTAAAGATGGTAGCTCAAAGACACTGTTTATAGCCCAGTTTTTACATTCTTAATGTAAAAGTAATGAAGTTTGAGGTGTTAAAGCATGTGTAGTTTGGCTCGTTAAAGATGCAATCCCAATGTCCAGCCCTTTAGTCAAGTCATGTCAAGTTTTATTCACATAAAGTGCAGTGAAATGAATTTGCCAGCAGCGATACAATAAAAAAAGAACACACGATACAAAATAAAAAATTTAACACAAACATCCACCACAGCATACATCACTGTGGTGGAAGGCACAAAGTTTGGTCAGTCCTCCTCCATTTTTCCCCGTGGTCGGGACCACAACCCTCCGCAGTCGCCGCTGCGGGCATCCAGATGTGCAGACAAGGTAAAAAGTCCAGGTAAGCCCTGAATCGGTGCTTCCCCACTTTAACTCAACCCTAGTTTTTTCAAATGACCTATTTGGCAAGATTACAAAAAAAGATGATGTTGAATGGAAATTATTGAATAGTAATTACAGTTTATATACAGAAAGGAAAATAATTATAGCAAAGTATTCATGCCCTGAAAGTAAATAATTCGTCCAACTGGTTGATAAACAGACTCAACAAAACATTTTATCTCCAGAGGAGATTTTCTTCTGCCAAGTTGGTACATGACCATGTGTCACATGATGCTAACATGACCATGTGTCACATGATGCTAACATGACCATGTGTCACAGGATGCTAACATGACCATGTGTCACATGATGCTAACATGACCATGTGTCACAGGATGCTAACATGACCATGCGTCACATGATGCTAACATGACCATGTGTCACAGGATGCTAACATGACCATGTGTCACAGGATGCTAACATGACCACACACCACATGATGCTAACATGACCATGTGTCACAGGATGCTATCATGACCACACATCATATGATGCTACATGGCCACGTGTAACATGATGCTACCATGACCTGGAGGCAATTACCAATCCTTGGTTGAACCATTAATGTGTTTATAATCAAAGATATCCTGAATCTCTGTCCAATACAAATTACTTTTCCAGAATTATAAATACAGTAGGGAGACCATCTTCAAAGGTGCAAGAAATATAATGAGGTTTGGAGTTACTTGTAGCTCAGTGGTAGTTCCCTCTGATTTGCAATCTGGTTCAGAATTTTGTGGGTTGCAATGCATTGGGAGCTCATGAAAACCATAGCATGAATACGTTAAGTTGTTGAATGGGGATTTTATACAGTTTCAATATCTGTTGTTGATTATCCATCTGGATCTCATGTTCCTATGATGCAAGGTACTCCACTGCAATAAAAAGCAAAGTGTACAACTGTTACACAAACAGAGTCGCAGTCGGTGAGAAAATGAATTGCCAAGATCTGCACATTCGCAATATGGCACTCATGATTTTCCAGTCATTAATTTTAATGAGCAGAAAATTGGAAATGTTGCCTTCTGGCATGTTGACACCTGTGCTTGCTGTTCCAAAGTCAACACCCCATGTGTGAAGCCTTGCACAGGGAATTGAAACGCAGAACATTTCAGCAGTAACACCGTATTCATAGGATTTGTAGCCACCATTCAAGTGTTTATATTTACAGCTATTGTTGTGCTCTGTGCCACATCTAATTGATGTGGACAACACTAGCAATTGGCCTTTCAATATTCTTCCCTCCTTCCATGCTCTGCTTGGTAATGTTGATTTGTTATCTTAGTTCAAATGATAATAGAGGCAACTGCAATTGCATCCAATTAGTCTAGGTCAAAAGCAATATTCTTCTAGCAGAGACTAGTGTTTATCGATTATTTTTAATATATGAAGCAAAATCAACAATAATTTTATGATCAAATTTTACTGAATGTTTGACCAGGTATTTGCAGGTGTAAGTTGCAATGGTGGCATCATTCTCATGTGAGGGAAATTCTTCACTTTGGCGCCTTCAGAATAGGAAGCCTTTAATAGACTTATTTGATGTTCAACAACAAGATTTAAAGATCTTTGAAGTATGTCCAAGCCTGGGTGTCCAACTTGGGTAGATGAGTTTTAAACAAGTTACTTATATGGATTCCACACTTACTCATCCTCAGTTCATATGCTTTTGCTGACAGATCCCACACATTCTCTCGTGAACTTCATGATCCAATTGCAATGTCAAGCCTGGATCTGAATATATGTCCCAAATCATTGCATATTTCCCCACAGCCCAACCCCACCTTGAACCATAACCTTGCTCTTCCCCCAGGATCTGATCCAAGCCCAATCCATGAACCAGCCTTCTCACCCCATCATCCTCTTGATACTATTCTATTGGAGCTATCTGTTCATCTCTGGCTCATGGGTTGAGTAACAATGATAGGTGTGGCTCCCTTTTTGTGACTGAAGGCACCTCAGGTGCTGGGCGATTCTTGTACCAATAACCCTGCTCCTCCATCTCTGAAACTTGACACTATTTGCACCAGCATTTTTGAGAAGGACACCATAGAGTCATAGAGTGAATTGACGATGAAGGGATTGATAATCCTGTTTTGTTGATCATGAGTGAAACCTGCTTGGGTTGGTGTTGGTGTTGAGAGAGTACTTGTTCTAGACCATGTATAATAAAGGAATAAAAGGAAATGCAGTTGTCCATCATTGTGGATTCCTATGAGACCTGTTTTATTGCACTGTCAAGGCCACACACACGTCTTAACTATAACTGAGCTGATTAATTGACTGATATCTAAATCCTTTTGCAGTTATTGACTGTATCTCGGCAGACAACATTCAATACCATGACTTATCTAAGTTCTCCATTGTTGAGTTTAACTTTGATGCTCTTGTGATGAAATGTGACTGTTCATTTTTGTCCATAAAACAACATAAGAAAAGTCTCCTCTCATCAGTTTAATTCACCAACTGTATAAATAGTTCATATGTCAGAACCTATTTGGGACGATGTTAGAATCCACACCTCATCCCTTCGAGAGCAAATTAATTACTTTTATTTACCCTGAGGGATTTTAGTTCCAGCTTGTTACATACCACTAGTTCTGATACTTGGTAAAACTCCCATGGAAATTAATGTGCAGTAAAATCTCTCAGATTTAATAACTGTTCAGTATCACTCCAGGCATTGTTCCAGCATTTATTGGTGTCATTTTCAAAACATAGCTCACACAAAAAATCAGCAGAGCTATTTGAAGGTCTGGGAATTGACTACTGCATTAATGTTTTCTCTTGATGGGAAAGACTGGAATGGCGACAACTAACTGATACACAAACATAATAATGTTGCCTTGAAGGAAGGAAAGGCAAGTTTGTACACTGGACTTTTGCTTCATGGTTTAAATATGTATGATTATGAGTCATTTTAAATACAAAGACTGATGGCTATCCAGAATGGCCCCATATAAAGTTCACCATGGTTTCTTAATTAAAACAATTGCTTTATATTCAAGGCAATTGCATGGTAGCGAGTATCAGAACAGAGAATATTAAAGGTGCAAAGCTACCACAACTTGAATGTTGGCCTGTGTGTAAAATGTCGTCTCCAGGCTTATTTTTACATTGAGCTCTTTGTTTCATAGTCAGCCACAGTTCCAACACTGCGTTTTGTTACCTGAAGTGTCAGCAAAATGGTCAATCTTAGTGCATGAGATTTGCCAATTAGCAAAAGGAAAGCTTGAGTAAACATCGCATCCTTCACATCCAAACACTTTTTGGTCAATTAAGTCATTTTTGAACAGGAATGTGCAAAGGAATTTATATGTAATTGCCTTTGGAGGAACACTTTAACAAACATATTAGTCTAGAAATTGGGCCGTAAAGTGTCTTTTTTTGAAGCATGCTGTGATCCAATTTCAGTTCTACATGGCTTTCACGAGGGTTTCTTCAATACCCCGTAACACTGCTCTCTCTCCCCATCCCCCCACTCGTAACAAGGGCAGAGTCCCCCTAGTCCTCACCTTCCACCCTACTAGCCGTCACATACAACAAATAGTCCTCCGTCATTTTCGCCAGCTCCAACGTGATCCCACTCGCCACATCTTCCCATACCCCCCCCCCCCCCCATCTGCTTTCCGCAAAGACCGCTCCCTCCGTAACTCCTTGGTCAATTCTTCCCTTCCCACCCGCAGCCACAAGAAATACTACACTTGTCGCTTGTCACTACACTTACCTCCCCCCTCAACTCCATTCAAGGACCCAAGCAGTCATTCCAGGTGCGACAGAGGTTCACCTACACCTCCTCCAACCTCATCTATTGTCTTATGAAGAAAGACTGGATAGACTTGGTTTATACTCTCTAGAATTTAGGAGATTGAGAGGGGATCTTATAGAAACTTACAAAATTCTTAAGGGGTTGGACAGGCTAGATGCAGGAAGATTGCTCCCGATGTTGGGGAAGTCCAGGACAAGGGGTCACAGCTTAAGGATAAGGGGGAAATCCTTTAAAACCGAGATGAGAAGAACTTTTTTCACACAGAGAGTGGTGAATCTCTGGAACTCCCTGCCACAGAGGGTAGTCGAGGCCAGTTCATTGGCTATATTTAAGAGGGAGTTAGATGTGGCCCTTGTGGCTAAGGGGATCAGAGGGTATGGAGAGAAGGCAGGTACGGGATACTGAGTTGGATGATCAGCCATGATCATATTGAATGGCGGTGCAGGCTCGAAGGGCCAAATGGCCTACTCCTGCACCTAATGTCTATGTTTCTATGTTTCTATCCGCTGCTCTAGATGTCAGCTGATCTACATCGGTGAGACCAAGCGTAGGTTTGGCGATCGTTTCGTCCAACACCTCCACTCGGACCGCAATAACCTACCTGATCTCCCGATGGCTCAGCACTTCAACTCCCCCTCCCATTCCAAATCTGACCTTTCTGTCCTGGGCCTCCTCCATAGCCAAAGTGAGCACCACCATAAATTGGAGGAGCTGCACCTCATATTTCACTTGAGCAGTTTATACCCCAGCGGCATGAACATTGACCTCCAATTTCTGGTAGCCCTTGCTGTCTTCTCCCCTTCTCAGCTCCCCCTCAGCCCTCTGGCTCCTCCTCTTCCTTTCTTCTTCCTGCCCCCCCCCCCCCCCCAAAGCCCACTGAGAGTGCTACAAATATCAAGAGCTGCTATGATACTCATTCTATGAATGCCTTAGTAGTGACATGCAGGCAGCACTCCTTCATTAGATGCAACTTTATGGGTGAGGCTAGCTTAAGGTAATGGTATACCCATCAATGAAGAGCCAGACAGTCTTCAGAGATGCCACATACAACCTGTTCGGCATGCAACCTAAAATAAAATACATAACACTAGTCGAACGTTTTAGTGAAAAACATCATAGGTCTCCTGAAGATGAGATTCTGTTGACAGCAACAGTCTTGCATCATAGTCTAAGCTTTTACTGAGACTTCATTGCCATTGTTGCATTGCCTTGCACATTCACAGAAGGAGGAGCAATATCTGAATCCTGAGGGTCATCCTATTGATCCCGAAGAGCAGCAAAAAGAGGAGGAAGAGAGAGGCTACTGCGAGAAGTCTTTGCTCATCATCCTCAGCCTCAAGCTCCCATCAAGTAGAAGAATTAGGAATGGGGACAGAAGAGTTAGGCATGAGGACAGGAGTTAAGAATGAGGATAGGAGAATTTAAGAAAATAGGAGGAGGAGGAACTTTATTGGCTTGTCACATCACCACTGCATTTCCTGCATTAATTAAGAACTCTCACCTTTGTGTTTTTCTGTCTAAATAATAGTGGGCAGATCACCTTGATATATCATCAAAGATCACAACATTTTATTTCATTTAGCTCCACTGTGTAGGGATTCCCCCACTTGAGGAATCCAATGAGATGAGACCTGCAGGTATAGCTTTATGCTGAGCGGGGAAAAGGTTAAAAGAGATGTGCGGGCAGGTTTTTTACACAGAAGGTGGTGAGTGGCTGGAATGCCCTGATGGGGTAGTAGTTGAAGCAGATATGATAATGGCATTTAAAATACTTCCGTATAGATATATGGATAAGTAGGGAATAGAGGAGAATGGACTATGGGTGGTTAGGCAAGTGATGGTCTTGGCATCATGTTTAGCACAGACATTGTAGGTGGAAGGGCCTGTTCTTGTGGTGTATGGTTATAGGTGCTGTATCTTTCTATTGTGGTCCTGGAAGGTCTCATGGTCCCCACAGCATGTATCTCTGTGACATGGTCTTGCATGTTGCTTTGAGTAAATGTTAGAGTTGCCTTCCTCTCCTCTTTTCCTCTTCTACTTTGTCTCCTCCAAGGAGCCCAGGCTGTGTGTTGCTGACTGGGTGCCATGGACAATATGTCTTTATGGGATCAACCCTCTGTGGTTTCAGCAAAACACCAGGAGCTCAGCGGCTCGGACAGAGTCTTGTGGAGGGAATGGGCAGGCGAAGGGTTCAAGATTCCAGCATCTTGTGTCTTCCAGTTTCTTCTCCCCATTGAGATGTGTTAAAATGACCAGGTAACAATGTTTTTAGGTTCATAAGTTCATGTGATATGAGTAGAATTAGGCCATTCAGCCCATCAAGTCTATTCCACCATTCAATCATGGCAGATCTATCTTTCTCTCTTAGCCTGATTCTGCTGCCTTCTCCCCATAACCCCTGACACCTGAACCAATCAAGGTGGTGGTTGATTGGTAGATAAATTCTGGCCAAGGCTTTGAGGAACATCCTCTTTACATTTCTGATATTGCCTCCACTTGACAGGGACAGTAGAGCAAAGGTGTAATTTATTCAGCAGATTCTTTGTCTCAATGGGGCTTCACCTAAAGTAACATACAGTATATAAAACATTTGGCAACAACCTACCCGCCAATGTATGCATGAGTTCCACACTAGGTCAGCACCTTTCTGGAGAAAAGCACCATCATGATTTTGCGTTTGCGTTTGTCCTGTAGCAATAACACAATAATTCCAGCATAAACTTTGTCTGCATTGTGAGTGTTCAGCCAATGAAAGCACCAATTGTCCTTTCATCTCCTCTCTGCACTGAACTGCTTCATCACGAAGTCCTCAGCATGATTGTAAATAGTAAGATTAAACGAGAACTTACCAGTTTGAAGTTTGATCTGTATTTTATGAGGAGTTACGATGAGGGATTACGTGAAGAACCCGCTCAGCGCACATGCGCGGCATACTTCCAAGCAGCGGTGTGGAATCACAGATAGACACAGTTATTGAAATAAACATAGTAAAGAAAAGGAGACATCAGTTATCAGTTTGACCCATATTATGAGGGTGGGAGCGGAGGGCACGTAATCCCTCATCGTAACTCCTCATAAAATACAGATCAAACTTCAAACTGGTAAGTTCTCGTTTAATCTTACTATTTTACTTCGGAGTCACGTGAGTGACTACGTGAAGACTTCAAAGCTCTGTGATTTCAAACCGTGTAACAGTTTTATCTCACTCACTGCCGAAATTCTTGAGGGAGGAAGTGTTATCGTAATCAACCAATGAATCTGTTTGATGAAAACACAATGGTATTTTTTAACAATAACAACAAAGAAATTAAATTGCTCCCCTGGGCTTAAATTAAATATTTGCAGTCCGTAAATCTTTACTGCAAATAAAACAGGTTTTGCCAACGGCTTATTATAAAATTTCTGAACGGTCTTTCTCCCCACCATCCTGCTGTAGCTAGGATGTGGTCTATAGGCATGTCCATTCTTTTAGCCGTCGACGTGGATGCTGCCCTGGTGGAATAAAATTTGTACGTTAGTGTTTATCCCAGCAGTTTTTAGCACCTGCTTGAGCCATCTCGCAATGGTTTGGCTCGTCACCCGACCATAAGGTTTTTTATGACTGACCCACAAGGCTTTTCATCTCCCTCGAATATTTTGGTTGTGTCTATGTAGGATAGTAGGTGGGTCATGGCACATAACCGTGGTTCTGGTGGGTAAGCCTGGAATTCCACGACTGGATTAGGTGTTCCTGGTCTGCTCTGTTTGATCTGTCGCTGGATAACGACAGATCTGGTCTGGAGTTGTGATCATGTTGTCCAGTGGCAATAGGTGTAGTGACTGGACCCTCTGTGCAGATACAAGTGCCATCAACATGAGTGTTTTGAGCATAGATTGTTCCAGGTTAAGGGGTCTGGCTGGTGGCCATCCCCTGAGGTATGTCAGGACCACACTGACATCCCATGTATGGGTGTTACCTTGGTCTAGGGGTTTAGAGTTGTAAATACCCTTCATTAGTTTGACCACCAGCGGGTGGGACCCCATGGCCTGTTGTCCTGGAGCTGGTTTTAAATAGACAGGCATGGCACTTCTAGCCGTGTTGATGGCTCTGTAGCTGAGTCCTTCATCGTGGTGAAGGTTCGCCAGGAATTCCAGTACGTTGGTAACTGTAGCGGTTGAGTAGGTGGTCCCTTTATCCAAGCAGTACTTCTCCCATTTCTTGATGCTGGACAAGTGCTGTTTTTAGTGGATGTTCGAAGGGATGCTGACATGGTGTCGATGGTTTGTTCTGATAATCCCAGTCCCAGAAGTGGTTTGTGCAGAATCTGCAACCCAGGAGTTTGATTCTCATGGCACGGGTGGCTTGTGCCCGACACTGGGTGTTAATAACTCTAGGTCACTGGGGATACCATCGGAGTTTCAACAACCATGTCATGGAGTATTGGGAACCATGGCTGTGTAGGCCAGTCGGGTACTATCAAAATACCTGAAGCAGAGTCCATTTGTACTGTGCGTAGTCCCTGACTGATGAGGCAGAAGGTAGGAAATGCATAGAAGAAGAATTTCCCCAATCCAGCGCAAATGCATCTACCGCTGCTGCCTCAGGGTCTGGTTCCCAAGCGACATACATAGGTACCTGGTGATTTTGCCTTGATGCAAATAAATCGATATCTGGCGTGCCATATTGCATGATAACTTTTGCAAATTATTTGGGGTTTAACATCGATTGTCATTAAATTTACGTGACCTGGTGTCTGCCACTGTATTTAGCTTACCTGGCAGGTAAGTTACTGATAGCCAAATATGTCTTTCGACACACCATTGCCTAATTGTGTTGACCAACTTGTCGCATGATACCGATTTTATGCCGCCCATATGGTTAATGTAGGCTACCACCGTAGTATTATCTATTTGTAACCGTACATGCAAGTGATGCATATGTGTGCATATGCTTTTAAACCATAAAAGTCACCCAACATCTGTAGATAATTAATGCCCAGTGTAAGTGGTAACGATGATTCTGGGTTAGTCCATCTACTACTTGTTAGTGATGATAATAGGTTGAAATTATGCCAAACATTTTTTGCCCACCACTGTAGTTATGATATTGCTTCAGTGGGTGACTTCATGACACGATCATAATGACCTGTATGTCGTTTTGGTGCCTGTACCTTTGCTCTTTGTAAGTTTTGACAGTGCAAAGGTCTGAATTGTGTAGCCGGAAATGCTGCTACCATATTCCCAATTACTCTGTTACTTGTCGAATAGTTGGGAGTACGTGGACCATTAATTGTTGCATGATTGTGCCAATTCAACTGTTTTGTCTCTTGGCAAAGTTACAGTCACGTAGACTGAATTAATTGTGAAGCCCAAGTAGTCCATGATTGTGGATGGCTTCAACTTAGATTTATCTGGATGTAAGACAATCCCAGGGTTTCGAATAACTGTTTGGTAGCTGATACAGCTAACATAGTCAATTCCATGGTCTTGCCTATTTTCCCATTGGGTAACGCTTTAAATTGCCATAGCTGCCCCATCCAGGTAAATTTCAGGTATCTGCGATGATCCTTGTGAATGGTACTAAAATAGTAAACATCTTTAAGATCAATGCTTGCCATGAAGTATCCTTTGGAAATTAGTTGTTTGGCAGTAACAACTGTTTCCATTTTGAAATGTATATACTTAACAACCATATTTAGTGAAGTTAAGTCAATGATGATGCGACATCCACCATCTTTTTCGGTTTAGTGACGAATATTTGATACGAATACCAAGGGTTCATGTTTCCCATGATACCCTTTATAATTAGTCTCACCAGTACAGCTTGTCCCTCTCGTTTCTTTAACGGAGAGGGAAAATACCCTCTGGGGTAAATGTTGAACTGGTGGCAATTTTTCTAGTATGAATTGTATTTTGTATCCACTAAAGCCATTGAGTATATACTGATCACTTGTGATAGATTCCCGTGCTTCTTAAAACAGGTGTAATCTCCCCCCTGTTAGTATTAAGCCCCTATTTTCTATACGTTGGTAGGAACCAGACCCACCTACCTCCATGGTTATGGGTATTCTTCTGTTTCCTGCCGGTCCAACGAGTCTTGCACGTTGTCTGACGTGGTGGTGGTGTTGGGGGGTGGCGCATTTTCCATGGGGCCTGCTCTGGGCCTTGGCCTGAAAGGCTTACGGGTTTGGCATGCAGGCCCCGAGCTTTCACCAGTACCATGAGGTGGACCCTCCTGGTGGACGCGTTAGAGGTACTGCTGACTGGTTTACGTGTGGTGCTCATTCCAGACCCTGCCCTCTTGCGCCGATATTTTGGACACTTCGTCCAGTTTTTGTGAAATCGGCGTTCTTTGAGGGCAGGTTTTGTAACTTCCTGAGAAGTTGCGGAGCACTGCGAACAGCAGGTCAGGTGTTTTGCCATACTACCGTGACCCTCTGGAAAGAGCATGCGAAAATGATAGCTGACGTCAGGGATATCAAATTCATTTTTTGATATTTTGGCTTGTTTAAAGCGATGCTCAATGTACCCTCCAATAATGGTGGCCACTTTGAGTAAATGCAATTTAGGGGAAGCGTGATGAAATCCAACGCCTCATGACTACCTGTCTTGGAGATTTTTGAAAGAACAGGTAGTAAGCTGGCCGTCAGTTGAGACTGAAAAGCCATCTCGCTAGTGGTGAAGCCACATAGCGGCCACACCCAGCAGCTCTTCCTGATCCTGTACCTCAAGCATACTCCCGATGTTGTTCAGCCATGACCAGCCCAGCCACTGGTCACCCCAAAGCTAACCACACTAAGGAGGAAGCGATGGGCAGTGCCTAGGCACTGTGGAGGGTATGCCTGAACCCTCCAGCGAGACTGCCCATCATGTAGCATGTCTCGCAGGAGCTCCTGCTCCAGGAGCCGCTCCAGCGGCTCAGGCGGCTGTCTCTCTCCCTGCGGGTGGAGAGACGTCCCCTCCGACAAGTCGGAAGCCACCGGCCGGATGCCTCTTCGGATGGCTAAACATCCAGCCCGCAGCTCAGGCACTAGCGGGACTGGGCTCGGCGCGGTGATGGGGATAGCGGAGCGCCCGGTAATTGTTCCTACCGCCTTCGTCTAGAGCTTTTGTGCCTTGTTGAAGCGAGAGCGCCCCTCAAGCAGCGCGTCTCGCAGGCACCTGCTCCGAGAGCCGCTCCAGCGGCTCAGGCGGCTCTCTCTCCCCCCGTGCGGGTGGAGAGATGTCCCGTCCGAAATCGGGAAGACCTGCCGGATGCCTCTTTGGGTGGCTCTGCATCCAGCCCGCTGCTCAGGTACTAGCGGGCTGGGCTCGGCACGGTGTCGGGGAATAGCGGAACACCGGGTAAACGTTCCTACCGCCTGTTGCTGCCCCCCTCCCCGACGGAAAACGTTCCTCCTTGAACGGGGGACAGTTTTGTTCCAGAGCCTTTTTCTCTGCCTGTAAAACACAAGCAGAAAAAGGCTCCCCTGTAATAGAAACCCGACCTCAGGATACTCACCTGACGGTCCGTTTCATTCTGTAGCGGGAGCGCCTAACTCCCGCTGCAGCCGCTGTTGCACTGCTGGCGTTAATGCCGCGCATGCGCGCTGAGTGGGTTCTTCATGTAGTCACTCACGTGACTCCGAAGTAAAATCATAGATTGTCTGGGCCCATTAGGAATCCAACCATACATCCATCCTACAGAATAGATGCGAGGTATAGAATGCTGATGCTTAATTTGAAATCTTTTTTCTAATTATTTTCAGAAGCGTGGGAGCACTTCACCATTTGTTGTTATTACTGTATTGTCTGTGGGGCCGTTTTAAAGGACAGTTAAGAATTAACCACATATGGCCAGTCCTTATAGGAGCAGTTGACTTCTTTTACTAAAGGACATGGGCGAAACAGGTTGAATGTTAATGACCAGCCAGGCATGCCACTGTCACCATTATTGACTGTGACTGGTATACATTGCCAGATAAGCAGGCTCAGTCCTGGTCAGTTTGTGGATGGGAGACCATCTGGTAATACAGATTTTCTAGCCACTGACAGAAACAAATCTAGCAGAATGAATAAGGATGGAATTAAAATGGTAACAATTTACTACCTACCTTGGTGGGACTTAAACTCTGCATTCAGATTGCTAATTCAGGCTTCTGGATTAATTTACAAAACCCTAGCTATTGTGTTACTAAACCCTGGTGCATATTTCATGTGTGATAATAAACAGTGAGCATTTGCAGAATATTTATCCACTAACTGTGTTGCCGCCTTTACCTATGGTCGTCAGTGTTTGTTGGCTAGTTAGCAGCAGCAACAGGAATCTGACTTTGTCACATGTACCAATTAAGGTGCAGTGAAATTCGAGTTACCTTGGTCCAACCAAAGATCTTAGAGCAGAGCGTTAGGGTTAGGGTTAGGGTCCGCTCTAAGATCTTTGGGTCCAACTGTGACAGAGGGACATCATGGATGCTTTGTTGATTACATTACTTAACATCAATCCATTCAGCCATGGGGGAGTAATTAGTTCTTTATTTTGGACACATCCTGATCTGTTTGAAATATCAGCCTGAAGAAAACTTGTGAAGTTTGCCTTCAAATGGAAATTGCCTTATTATAGCAGATTGTTTTTTTGAGGAAATCTGAAAGCTTAATAAAACTAAGCAGAGGCTGAGTTTGTATTGGAATTAAATTGCACAATGCGTTTCTTTGTTTTATTATCCAGTATAAGACACAAAAGAAGATATAAAGGCTATTATGTTTCCCTTGGTAAACATCCTTAATATATTTCCAAAGCTAGCTTATTTCATAAATTATTTAATCTACTCCTAGAACCAGCCTTTGACAAGGGCTCCCTCCCAGTATCTACAGTTTATGATTGCCAATTAATTCAATTAAAAGAGCTGAAGTAAATTATCAAAGGGTTTGAAAATTATAAGTCTGGGGGCCCTTCATCAGACAAGGACTCTTAGTCAATGCAAGCTATGACTACAGCAGTTTTAATGAAAGGTCACAACCTGAAATGTTAACACTGCTTTTTTCAGCCGTTAGTTGCATTTAATTGGAGAATCTGCAGTGTTTTCTTGCATGGAAGAAACAAATCTAAGGTAAAGACCTTGATTGCCTGAGTGATTAACAATCATTTGTCAGGTCAGATAAGAACAACCAATCGCTTTCTTTAAAAACATCTATGCATGACATCTGATAACCTGCAGATACTGATAGAAAAGTATTTTTATCACAAAAATGTTGTTTGGAAAGTGATGGTATTTTAGTAAAAGCTGTATGCCCTCCACCGAAAACGGTGTCTGAAACGGGCTGGGAAGATCATTAAAGACCCCTCCCACCCCAACCATGGACTGTTTGCCCTCCTCCCATCAGGGAGGCGGTACAGGAGCCTCAGGTCTCGTACCAGTAGGATGAGGAACAGCTTCTACAATTATACCGTCGCATTGCTGAACTCGGAGTCCCGCCGATAGATTCCTCCGTACCTCCGTCCCCATTGTTTAATTATTCTGTATTTTTGATTATTCTGTATCCTCTTTTTTTTAAATTTCTATATTGCACTACTACTACGGACTGACGCAAAACTGCATTTCGTTGTACCCATACTCGGTATTTGTGCAATGACATTAAAGTTTGAATTGAATTGAATTTGAATTGAATTGAATTGAATTGAATTATTTGAGTGTGGCACAGGTCTGCAATCATTCAACAACTATTTTGTTTGTTGTTTTAATTGGATCATTAAAACCCTCAGACAAATCCTGTGTTGTAATTCCCAGTTAAATCCATGGATGTAACAGCTACAGGTCAAGCACAATGCACATTAAACCTTTAGGAATAAGACACAATTATAAAAGGCCTTTTCTCTGGGTTCAGAATATCCAAAGGAACTTCACAGTAGGCTGAATGCAAAGACATAAGCAAACATATCAGCCAGTTTGTGAGCAGCAATGGTACAAGACTGTAATGAAGGGAAGATTTTGGGTTTGGCTTGTGTTTAGGTCTGGGCTGACAATATTTTTACTGAGAGATTGAAACCAGTGGAAATTATTCCTGACCTCATTTGCATGCATTGCTCAGCAGAAGGAACAATGAGACCATGGGCTGTGCGCTCTCCAACTGGAAGGGAGTGTGTAGGAAGGAACTACAGATGCTGGTTTGCACTGCATGCCCATCCCATCATTCGACTGGCTGGCCATTACTGTTTTAACTGGAGCATCACAGTGACCCACCTGACATCAAGTGCTACCTCTGTGGAGTTTGCGTCCTTTCTGTGACTATGGATTTATTCCAGGTGCCCTGAAGAGTACAGGTTAAGTAGATTAATTAGCCACTGTAAATTGTCCTTGGTGTGAAGTTAAATTGTATAATTGTTCCTGTGTAGAATTAATGAGAATGTTATAAAGAATAAAATGGCTTTGTGTAGGATTACTGTACAGATTGGTTCCAGGGTAGACATGGTGAACCAAACATCCTGTCTGTGTGTTGCATCTCACTCTGACTATGACAGTTTTAAATAACAGAAGTCATATCAAAACAATTCACAGATTAATTGGTTGACAAAAGATGGAATCTTATAAGGTCTTTATAGACCTTTTCTGATTGGTAAAGTAGCTTGAGATTGCAGATTCTTGATCAGTACAGGTGTCAGTGGTTATGGGGGAGAAGGCAGGAGAATGGAGTTAGGAGGGAGAGATAGATTAGCCATGATTGAATGGTGGAGTAGACTTGATGGGCCGAATGGCCTAATTCTACTCCTATCACTTATGACCTCTATCTCTCTTCCCCACTTTTATCGTTTTAATTGCTGATTAAGCATCTCTGTTTTACAAAGGCTGGGCCTCCTGTGTTAATATTTCTTTTTGTGACTGCTGTTAGTTTTTTGTTTGTGAATGTTCCTGTGAAAATTGGCATTTGCTATTTGAAACATACAATATAAATAGAAGATGTAACTGTTGATGAATGCTAAGTTATAGTTTTTATTTGAAATTCTCAAATCAGTCTCCCGATGCTTTGAAATATTGAGTGTCAACAGGAATTTCAGAAGATAGACACAAAAAGCTGGAGTAACTCAGTGGGTTAGACAGCATTCTGGAGAAAGTTCCTTTTCCTATTCATTTTCTCCAGAGATGCTGTCCGACCCGCTGAGTTACTCCAGCTCTTTGTGTCTATCTTTGGTTTAAACCAGCATCTGCAGTTCCTTCCTACACAACAGGAATTTCATAATGTATTGCAACAAAATCTTTGTCTGAACTTGGATGTTCTGTTATGGACAGAACTATTTGTGCTAAGCAAGCAAGTGTATTTATGCAGCATATTTCCGCAACAAGACAATTCAAAGTGCTTTACACAAAGCATTAAAAAGCAATCAAAAGCAATTAAAGACAGTCATTAAAAAGAATAGAAAATAAAAACAAGCTAAAATAGAAAAAGACAAGTTTAAAATACAAGAATAAAAATTATAGTGCAGTGTTAGAAATGAATAATTATTTAATTTATTAATTTAATTAAAATGTAAAATTAATTAAAAGCTAAAACAAAGTACTTGTGTATTTTCCTTTTGGCTGCAAAGGAAAGATGGGAGGCAGTATAGATAATATTCTGACAATGAAATTGGAATGGTTCAAACATCTATTGCAGTTGTGAACCACTTGTTACTTTCACCACCCTTCCTCTCCAAAACCAACTAGCATGCGAAAACCATGACTTTAATGTCTAAGTAACGACATGAACTGTTGTTCTTGGCTGAGAGAAAACACTCTTACATTTCCAAACACTCTTGCATTTCTAAACACTATTACATTTATTAAACTAATTCTAGTCTCCATTCTCCAAAGGCAAACACTAAGGAAATTGCTGGGGAAATAAACATTATTTTAATATTGCTACCACATATTATTTGTGTTTCATACATATTTGAAATCCCTCTGCTTTAATAAAACACTTTAAGCATCATAATGTCAACAAGTGCATGTTCTAAACCATCCTGGAAACCTATGCTGAATGAATACGTTCAGCCTAAATTTAAACTGATGACTCTCTCAACAACATTAATGAACAACCTTAGGATATCTCCAAGCATTTATAACAAAGTAAGCATATTTTTTTAAACCTGTAACACCAATGTGAACAGGAATTTGACCTTCTCAGCTCTCCCTCAGCCCCCTCCTCTTCCTCCTTTTTCCTTTCTTCCCCCACCCCCATCAATCTGAAGAAGGGTTTCGGCCCGAAACAGTGCCTATTTCCTTTGCTCCATAGAGGCTGCTGCACCCGCTGAGTTTCTCCAGCACTTTTGTCTAACTTCGATTTTCCAGCATCTGCAGTTCCTTCTTAAACCAATTTGACCACAACAAGGGCCAAGTAAGAAATTGGGTTGATAATGGCAGTTGGACATGACTTCAAAAAATGTTGATCTGACATTCTGGAAGCCAATGAACATGTGTAGTGCTGTCAACATACACATTAGCACGTGACTGAGGACGGATTTGTACATTGAAGTAAATTGACAGATAAATATTTTCCAGCATAGGAATAAAACTACTACTTCTCTCAAAGTAGTTTAATGGAATATTTCACCTGCCTTACCATGAGGACATTAACCTGGTGAAAGGTCAACGACTCAGAATTCTGTCTCTCACTGCAGGTGTTGACTAACCTGCTAAGTATTTTCAGCATTTTTTAATTTTTATTTTAGGCAGATGGCAAACTGTACAAATAGAGCATTCTGTTTACTTTTTTTGTAATTCATCTCTTGTTTGTTGCAACATGTCTCAGCATCCCCACTGAGTTCAAAACGTTGAAAGAAAAATTGGCAATGTGGATGATAGAGCCTGATTCATGTTTCGACTGAAATCTCCTTGCAGTTGAATGGGGGCTAGATTAAGCTGTAATCTTGCACAAATATTAATGAGTAACTTCAAACAAATACTGGAAATGCTTAGCAGGTTGGGTAACATATTCACAATTCAGAGCTTACATTTGCCTTGAGACAGTTCTTACTCAACCAAAGTCTCCAAGATGTTAGGTCTGGGTTAAGGTAATCATACTATTGTTGATCCTGTTATAAAAGATTAAAGTGCATTGTGGTGCCCAGAATACAGATCAGAACTGATCGATGAGCTTACACTAACAGGTCGGGATGCACCTGCCAACCCAGCAGGGAGTTAGTACTATGTTACTCCAGCCATTACACATTCTTCATAGTGGATCTAATTCAGCAAGTTTTGCAATCTCACATCATTGAATACAGAAGACCATTGATCACAGCCAATGATACAGGTCTGACAGCAGAATTAAGGAAATAATGTAATGCTCCGAATCTCATTGGAAACGGCTGGAGTTTTGCTCTCACTATTGATGATGTCATGAACGTATTTGATTGATTTGTCATTGATTGAATTATGATTTTGTAATTCCCTGTCATATATCCGTTAGCTGACATCCACTGATGCGGGTTATGCAATTGTATAAAATTGCACTCTTTTATTCAGCGCTGTAAGTGCTTTCTGTCAGAATAAGATCTGTCTTATTTGATTATTGTGTGTTCTAGCTAAACTCCTGGTGTCGTGGCTGCTTTTTGTCAGTGCTGGTAAAGACCAGATCTGCTTTCAGGCTAACTTTTCTCTTCCCCTTGCTCTTTTATGTTGCACTGAAGCAGCGTCTAATTCACAGCAACCAAACTCTGAGGAAACTATGTAAGAGAGCTTTTGTTTGATGAGGTCTCTCGGCTGCAACATTCTCATCCACCATAATTAATAGCAACAAGCTTGCAAACTGAGCTCAGCAGCTGGAGGGGGAGGGGGGGCAATTCAGTCCCTCGATCCTGCTCGGACTATTCATTAGTCCTGCTGTTCCTCACAACCTGTTTGCTCTCTATACCTTGCAGTTTGAACAAACAAACAGAAAGCTATTAACTTTATTTAATGGTTCAATTGATTTCTAACTTTAAAGGAGAGTTTTGTGTTTCCATTATCCTTTTTGTGCTAAATTGCTTCCTTACTTTACGCTCAAAGCATTTTAAAATTAAAGATGGTGACCCCCTTCTTTATGAACTCCTTCTTTATGATGGTGACCCCCTTCTTTATGAACTCCTCGGGCAATTAAAGAAAACATGAATCATTTTGAGCATTTTTACATTGCCTGCAGTGCCACACTGATGAGGAATTTCCTATGCATCTAATTGCTGTAATGTTTTAACATGTTCTACCTGCTGTTGGTTTTATCGTTGTTACATTATTTTTGTCAGAAATTACGTGTGTTTAAAGAAAAGGAATAAAACACAAGCTTGAGAGTTGGTTTATGGAAGCTGGGTAATTGTAACATGAACAAAAGGACCAGTGATTTTCTCTGTGAAACACTAGGTTTGGAGAAATAAGCATATTAATCGATCCAGGGCAGCAGTCCACAGAGTGTCTTTCTTACAGTAGCATCTCCCAACATACTGCAATGAGAGTCATTTGATAGCAAATTGCACAGATGTTGGCATAAGAGGTTTAAATGTTTGGGTTAAAGGGATATGGGCCAAATGGGACTAGTTTAGATGGAACATCTTGGTCAGTATGGATGAGTTGGGCCAAAGGGCCTGTTAGAGTGCTGTATGTCTCTAAGTTCTAAGGTGGATTTTAGGTAGAAGACACACTATTAGTGGATGAATAAAAATTGGAGAAGCCCATAAGATCAAGGAGAGGTATTGCAATCTTGGTGGGTTGCTGGGCAGGAGGTCCAAGGAAAGAGCGTTCACGTCGCGGCCCTGTTTCAACCAATCTTTCCACCACCACGCACAAGAAGCACAAGAAGCGCAAGACAGACACCATTGTGCAGATGCCGAGAAGTGTGTTCAGCTCTGGCTGAACAACTTCTAATCTTGTGTGTGGACTCGATAAGAATAAGAAGCTGGGCAGGAGAAAGAGACAGAGAGGGGGCAATGTTACAGAAAGATGTGATCTTTCTGTAACAATCATTTTAAAACTGAGGGTGAATAAACATTGATATTGGGCACTTCAGTTTGAAGTATATATTTGATTTCCAATTACACAGAAGAGGAAAAGGTTATAAGTAGCACTAAAAATAATCCCATTACCTTTTGAAATCCTGCCTCAAAAACCAGCCCTCTATCTCAAAGTAGATAGACCTCTTGGGTCCATTTATCACAACTGGTTACCCCAGCTTCAGCACAAAATTATTATTTTTTTATTATAAACTAAGTGCAGACCTAATGTGGGAATTGAAGATTCTGCTTGACCTGCCTGCCTTCACCATTTGACCCTATTGTTGGCTGATTTGGTCAATACAGTAACAACAAGCTACTGTTCAAAGTATTTTCACTGCACATGGTGATTTGTGTTCCAGTTGGAATAATTTTATGACACTAATTGGCATTGCTCTGAAATAATGCTATATTATGCATGCACCCCGCTGGAGTGAGTGACAAAATCACAAAGCATCTGTCATCCTTGTCCATACCCAATTAGCTGGCAAAGGTTATTCAGATGGAGTTAAGGCACCTCATTCCTACCCAGATGAATAAAGTCACAATTTGTAAAAGTGTGTTGTATGGGATTCCCTCTGGGGATTTCTCATTGTGCTGTGAGCCTAACCCTTTCCAGGCGACATTCACAAATCTTCAACGCCATCCTGAAATACAATACAATACAATACAATACAATACAATACAATACAATACAATACAATACAATACAATACAATACAATACCTTTTATTTGTCATTTGAACCTCACATGAGGTTCAAACGAAATTTGGTTTCTGCAGCCATACAAAAAAAGAACCAAGACACACACCAACACAATTCAATTCACATAAACATCCATCACAGTGAGTCCTCCTCACTGTGATGGAAGGCAAAACTGCCAATACTTTTGTCATTCACTTTATAGGATGTGACCATCTGCCTAAAACCAATATCTATTTGCCCTTTGAAGATGGTTATTCATCTTGCATAACTCTGATTTGTCCAGTGAAGGTGTTCACCAAATACTTTTGCTCTCTTTGCTTCCGGCTCATAAGCAGTGAAAATACTTTGAGGAATTAGAAGGTGATTATACAATTGCACATGCAGTCTCTAAGCTTATGAGGTTGCTCTGGTTGTGTTTCTGGTTGTTAACCCGCTGCATGTTGCTGGATAGACTCTCTCTGGAGAGTTAATTGTCCAGCACTTTCACCACACAAATGTTCCTGGAAATGTATCGGCCCTGTCCTGATGGTGCTGCATCTTATTGCATCCATCCAGACATAGACTGTTTTAGTTTCAATTATACTTATCTGTCACATAGTAGGTATAGTGAAATTATTTGTAATTTGCATACAATCTAGTGAGATCATACAGTAGACTTCACCTAGGCAGTACACAAATATTCACAAAGATTCACCACATTTCCAGCACCAACAACGTTCCAGAACATTTTAGTACAATCTTATTTTCTTGCAGCGGTAAACCAGGCCTGTCGCCGCACGTGACTGACTTCAGGTGGCTTCTTTGTTCTCAGCAGCCCCCCATCTCTGCCGGTCCCTCTTCACTCTCAGCACCTACCCTCCCTCTCCCGGGACACTGGGTCCGTCTTCACTATCTGCAGCCCCCCGCCCTCCAGCCGAGTCTCTCTTCACTATCTGCAGCCCACCCACCGCATTGTTCTCGGCCCACTGATCAATCCGCTTTGAGGCGCATCCCGTGTGCTCTCTGAGGAGTGGTGAACGGAATAGAATATTGTGCAATAGTCAACAAAGTTCCCTGCTTTTGACTTTATGATCCAAAATATGTCATTGTGAAGGCTCCCCACAGCTTCTACCCTCATCCATCAGATAGAAGATACAAAAGCTTGAAAGCACATGGCATTAGATTCAGGAGCAGCTTCTTTACTGCTAATATCAGACTATTGTGTAGTCCTGATCCCCCAACCTACCTCAATGTAGGCCTTACACTTTTTGTATCAGCACTTTGTTTCTCTCAAGTTTTCCTGTAGCTGTTACGGTGAAACTCTATGTTGTACACTTGTGTTTTACCTGCAGTACTCGCGTATGATATGATTTGACTCGATAGCATGCAAACTTTTTTACTGTTTCTCGGTAGACATGACAATAATATGCCACTAACCAAATTATCTGTGATTATGTAAAACCCACAGATCCTGGAAATCTGAAATTAAAATTAACAAAACAGACAATGTGAGAAACACTCCACATTTATGGAAAAATAAATGGTTAATGTTTTAGGTCTGAAATCATGAAAGAGATAAAAACAAGTTGTCTTTCTGCATCAGAGAAGGTGGAGGAAGGAATGGGTCCATTTGTCTGGATGTGCCCAAATGTGGCAGATAAATGCACATTCATTTCTACCCCTGTGTGATGTTGTCATTAGCAAGGCTGTTATTGGGCCAGACTACACTAACAGAAAGAGAAATACAGATTCATAGTGATGACAGACAGTAATAGCCGGTACAGATAGAGACCGGAAGAGTGAGATGTCCTTCCCAATGTTGGCATCATAACCATAACTCACCATAAAGAGCTATCATTGGTGAAGTGTCGAGAGGGAGTTGGGCTGAGAATATTACAGAGATCAAAGATTGATAGACAGAGAGGAATTATACATTTAAACTCTGATTAAGCATGGAATTGGGCAGATGAGTTAAAGTCTAGCAGCTGGGCAGTAGAGACAGTGGGGAGATATTTCTCCTGATCACACGAGAGCAGGTTGCGAGCTCATCAAGAGACCATTTCATACAGAGTTTTATTTCCAAAATGTTCAGAGATGCGCATAATGGGATTTTGAACTGTTCATGTGCAGAATTGGAGGAATACAGAGCGCTGTAAAACGAGAGAAGGTCACATTGGTAAACAACGCCAGAATTTAAATCAGTATGACTTGATGGACTGAAGAAGAGAACAACCTTTCAAGGATACACTCTAGCTAATTTTTTTCGGAATTATAAAGAATTACACAGAATATAAATGCAATGGATCACTCAGCCCAGGCAAACTATACTGGTATTTACACTCCACAAAAGTCTCTTTCCATTCTGTTTATGCCATTCGTATTACCTTGCAACAGGACGAGGACTTTCAACTCAAGCTTTTATTCCCATTTCCTTAATTTCCCTGAAACTTGTTCTCTCACACACAGTTTTTAATAGATGTTTCGGGTCAGGACCCTTCTTCAAATTCCTGCAGCACTTTGTCTTTTGATCAAGATTGCAACATCTGGATTCTTGTATCCCAATTAACAGACATTGAATGGTGGTGCTGGTTCGAAGGGCCGAATGGCCTACTGCACCTATTGTGTATTATTAGTCTGAAGAAGGGGTTCGGCCCGAAATGTCACCTATTTCCTTCGCTCCATAGATGCTGCCTCACCTGCTGAGTTTCTCCAGCATTTTTGTCTACCTTCGATTTTCCAGCATCTGCAGTTCCTTCTTAAACATAGGTATATGGAACAAGCTGCCACAGGAGATAATTGCAATGTTTGCAACTCTTGTAATGTTTAAAAACATTTGGACAGGTACATGGATAGGATAGGTTTAGAAGGATATGGGCCAAATGCAGGCAGGTGGGACGTAGATGGGGCATGTAATCAATCTGCATTGATAACTATCACTTCTCAGTTTTTCTTTGTTCCTTCTCTTCTCAGGTTATGCGCTTTTTGATATTACACGTCAATTTGGAACATAATAGTGGGAACAGGGAGCTGGAGGGAAGTGTTCACATGGGTTTTGGGGGTACAAACTGCAGTGGTAGTGTGATGATATCTGTTCTGAACAAGTGGTGGTGATGAGGAAACCTTTCCTAGAACCCTTTAACTATTTCTATCTCAACACACACCAAATCCTTTGAGCTAATATGTCAACATCTCAAAAGAAAATGTATTGATCTAGGCAGGGATGGTTGTGGGAACATTTTGGATGGGGCATGAGAGTTTGCTGGCTTTAAACACATTCATGTTTCTGACCAGTGAATGTAATATGCAGTATCTGCCCCACAAAAGTTAATAAAATAATTTTCAGATTCTCATTTCCTTAGAGGTTCAGCCAAAGATCTGGTTGGAGATCTGAAGAAATTCAATTCTCTTTTCATTCATTTCTACACACATTTGTTCTTGATAAAACAGACAGGGGGAAACATTCTATTACATCAAACCTGTTAAACCCGATCAATATTTTATAGATTTCAATAATATACCTTTTATTCTTCTAAACAATAAGGTAACAGACCTTGTTATTCTAATCTCTCTTTGTAAAACTGACTCATCATCCCAGACTTCATTTTGGTGAACTTTTGTTGCACTTTCTCAATAGCAAATATACTCCTTCTGGTAAAAAGGGCCAACAAAAATAATGTGGCCACACCACAACCATGTATAATTGAAATAAAGTTATAATCTCTCTTGTACTTAACCTATTGCTAAGCCAATGTATCATTTTGCCAAAGATAGTCACAAAATGCTGGAGTAACTCAGCAGGTCAGGCAGCATCTGTGGAAAACCTATCAATTTTCTCTAGAGATGTTGCCTGATTTACTGAGTTACTCCAGCATTTTGTGTCTACATTTGGTATAAGCCAGCATCTGCAGTTCCTTTTTATTACATTATATCATTTTGTCACCTTAACTGCTGGCTATATTTGCAGACACCCCGATTATTTTGTACATCAACATGTCGCAACCTGTCACTATTTGAATTATATTTCCTGCTTTCCTGGCTGTAGGAGATAACCATGTTCGCCCTCATTATATTGCATCTTCCATGTATTTGCAAGCTCATTAACTTGTCTAAATCAATCACAAGTTTTTTTACACTTCCCAAAATTCATAAAACAACCCCGATTTGTATCGCCAACAAACTTAGAAATATTACATGTTGTTCCCTCATCCAAATTATTGTTATATATTGTGAATATCTGGCACCAGGCACTGACCTTGTTAGCCATTGCGTGCCATCACATAAAAAATCAATTTATTCCTAATCTCTGGTTTCACAATGTAGACCTATTCAAATCATGCCATTATATTAACCCCAATTCCATTTGCTTTCATCTTTCATACAGACCTCTTTAGTAGAACATTATCAAAGGCTTTCTAAAAGTCCAAATACAACACTTCCATTGGTTCTCCCTTAAAGTATCAACCAGATCCTAAAAAGAGGCTTGGGGGTTTGCTGGACACAATTTCCCCATCATCAATCCATGCTGACTTTGTCTAATCCAATTGACTTCTTCTAGATGTTTAAGAAGGAACTGCAGATGCTGGAAAATCGAAGGTAGGCAAAAATGCTGGAGAAGCTCAGCGGGTGAGGCAGCAACTATGGAGCGAAGGAAATAGGCAACGTTTCTGGTCGAAACCCTTCTTCAGACTGATGTGAAGGTGGGTGGGGCGGGAAGAAGAAAGGAAGAGGTGGAGACAGTGGGCTGAGGGAGAGCTGAGAAGGGGAGGAGAAAGTAGGGACTGCCTGAAATTAGAGAAGTCAATGTTCATACCACTGGGGTGCAAACTGCCCAAGCGAAATATGAGGTGCTGCTCCTCCAATTTATGGTGGTCCTCACTCTGGCCATGGAGGAGGCTCAGGACAGAAAGGTTAAATTCGAAATTTAATGTAAATACTGTATCTTTGACGTAAACTCTCTCTCTGAGGACTTTAACATGGCTTACAAACCTGTTATTAATGTTACTCCACACATACAACATAGAGACCACATGAGTTGAACATGCATTGATCAAGAAAACCTAACTGGGCTAGACAGTACCTTTGGGTTAAGGTATACATTTCTTTACAAAGAGAATTGATAGTTTTAGACTGACAATGACATGGCAGGATACATATGGATCATTTCAACTACAAAGCTAATTTTCCCAAAAAGTTATAATTTGCTTTCCCACAACATACAAATGCACTTTGTCATCTCGGAGCCCAAACTACAAAACAATAGATCTTGTCATATATCCTTGTCACATACATTGGGGAAAAAAACAAACAAACAAAGGAACAAAAAGCTGGGCTTTGTAATCCTGGATCATTTACCTGATTCTCCGCCCAAATGTTGATAAAGTGCTCATCACTTTGAGACACGCTTGTACAAAAGCGATCTTTATTTTCAATTGAACCACAATGTTTGACTCTCAAGCTCTTTTAAATTGCTACAGAAATTGTAATTTACATGCACGCGTACTTTATTTTCCTGCAATTCCCTTTCTGAACTATAATTAAAGGAGGCGGATGTTGAGTGGTGGAAGATGATTGCATAGGTATGAAATGGGTGGAAATTATGTGTGATGAAAATTATGTAGCCTCACGGTAGATTATAGGAACTCTTGCCTCCAAGTGAGAACCCAAAGAATCTTTCTCCAGAGACATGAGCACAAAAGTTTAGATTGACACTGCCGTGCAGAACTTGAGGGCAATAATTAAAGCATTGCTGATCATGTGTTCTTTCAGATGGAATACTAAACCAAGGCCCAGCTGATCCTTGCATACAAATGTACAATATCCTATGAAGACCAGGATGAGCTGGCCATTAATGTTGTTAAATTAATTTAATGTTTGCGACATTCAGTAACATTCATAAAATATTAAAACATTAACACAGTCTTTAACTCAACGGGTCTGGCATTGAGAGCACGGACAAGAGGCAGGAAAAAAGTGGCCGGTAATAGGTGGATACAGGTGAGTGGGGGGAGGGGTTGATAGGCAGATGGTTGGAACAAAGGCCAGAGATAAAAGCAGAAGGTGTGAGATAGATTAATTGAAGAGTTGCAAACTGTGAAGTCTTCAGGCACACAAAATTGCTGGGGAAACTCAGCGGGTGCAGCAGCATCTATGGAGCGAAGGAAATAGGCGACGTTTCGGGCCGAAACCCTTCTTCAGACTGATGGGGGGTGGGGAAAGAAAGAAGGAAAAGGGGAGGAGGAGGAGGAGCCCGAGGGCGGGCGGATGGGAGGGTGGGAGGAGACAGCTAGAGGGTTAAGGAAGGGGAGGAGACAGCACGGGCTAGCCAAATTGGGAGAATTCAATGTTAATGCCATAAGGACGCAAGGTCCCCAGACGGAATATGAGGTGCTGTTCCTCCAATTTCCGCTGTTGCTCACTCTGGCAATGGAGGAGACCCAGGACAGAGAGGTCGGATTGGGAATGGGAGGGGGAGTTGAAGTGCTGAGCCACCGGAAGGTCAGGTAGGTTATTGCGGACTGAGCGGAGGTGTTCGGCGAAACGATCGCCCAACCTACGCTTGGTCTCACCGATGTAAATCAGCTGACATCTAGAGCAGCGGATGCAGTAGATGAGGTTGGAGGAGATACAGGTGAACCTTTGTCGCACCTGGAACGACTGCTTGGGACCTTGAATGGAGTCGAGGGGGGAGGTGAAGGGACAGGTGTTGCATTTCTTGCGGTTGCAACGGAAAGTGCCCGGGGAGGGGGTGGTGCGGGAGGGAAGGGAAGAATTGACGAGGGAGTTGCGGAGGGAGCGGTCTTTGCGGAAGGCAGACATGGGGGGAGATGGGAAGATGTGGCGAGTGGTGGGGTCACGTTGGAGGTGGCGGAAATGGCGGAGGATTATGTGTTGTATTTGCCGGCTGGTGGGGTGAAAGGTGAGGACCAGAGGGACTCTGCCCTTGTTGCGTGTGCGGGGATGGGGAGAGAGAGCAGTGTTACGGGGTATGGATGAGACCCTGGTGTGAGCCTCATCTATGGTGGTGGAGGGGAATCCCCGTTCCCTGAAGAACGAGGACATTTCCGATGCCCTGGTATGAAATGTCTCATCCTGGGAACAGATGCGGCATAGGCGGAGGAATTGGGAGTAGGGGATGGAATCTTTACAGGGGGCAGGGTGGGAAGACGTGTAGTCCAGATAGCCATGTGAGTCAGTGGGTTTGTAATGTATGTCGGTCAGGAGTCTGTCCCTTGCGATGGAGATGGTGAGGTCAAGGAATGGTAGGGAAGTGTCGGAAATCGTCCAGGTGTATTGGAGTGCCGGATGGAAGTTGGTGGTGAAGTGGATGAAGTCAGTCAGTTGTGTGTGGGTGCAGGAGGTGGCACCAAAGCAGTCGTCAATGTAACGGAGGTAGAGGTCGGGGATGGGGCCCTGGTACGTCTCGAACAAGGATTGTTCAACGTGCCCGACAAAGAGGCAGGCGTAGCTGGGGCCCATGCGTGTGCCCATAGCTACGCCTTGTGTTTGGAGGAAATGGGAGGAGTCAAATGTAAAGTTATTGAGGGTGAGGACCAACTCCGCTAAGCGGAGGAGAGTGTCAGTGGCTGGGTATAGGTTGCTCCTCTGGTCGAGGAAGAACCGGAGGGCTCTGAGGCCATCCTGGTGGGGGATGGAGGTGTAGAGTGACCGGACATCCATGGTGAAGATGAGGGGGTGAGGGCCCAGAGAGTGGAATGCGTGGAGGCGGCGGAGAGTGTCTGAGGTGTCTAGAACATAGGTGGGGAGGGATTTGACCAAGGGGGATAGGATGGAGTCAAGGTATGTGGAGATGAGTTCGGTGGGGCACGAACACGCAGAGACAATGGGTCTGCCGGGAGAGCCGGGTTTGTGGATTTTGGGGAGAAGGTAAAAACGGGCCGTGCGGGGCTGGGGAACGATGAGTTTGGAGGCTTGGTCAGGTAGGGCGTGGGAATTGATGAAGTCGGTGATGGTGCTAGAAATGGTGGCCTGGTGCTCGTCAGTGGGGTCATGGTCCAAGGGTAAGTAGGAGGAGGTGTCCGAGAGTTGGCGCGTGGCCTCAGCTTTGTAGGGATCGGCGCGCCAGACTACCACGGCACCTCCCTTGTCGGCTGGTTTGATGACCCAGTCTGGGTTTTTGCGGAGTGATTCGATGGCAGTGCGTTCAGAGGGGGAAAGATTGGAGTGAGACAGGGGAGTGGAGAAGTTGAGGCGGTTGACGTCGCGGCGGCAGTTCTGAATGAAGAGTTCCAGAGCTGGGACTTTATGAGGGGGGTTCCACGAGGAGGGGGTGCGTTGGAGACGGGAAAAGGGGTCATCATTAGGGGGCGAGGACTCCTTCCCATGGAAGTGCGCTGTGAGGCGGAGACGACGGTAGAAGCGCTCCAAGTCATGGTGGGCGCGGAACTCATTGCGATGGGGACGGAGGGGGACAAAGGTGAGACCTCTGCTGAGGACAGACCGTTGGGTGGGGGAGAGGGGGAGGTCGGGGGGTATGGTGAACACCCAGCAGGGGTGGGAGTTGGGGCCAGAGGAAGGCAGGTGGGTGGACTGGGGACGGGGCGATGTGTGGGGGGGGGGGTTGTGGGGGTTGGAGGGGTGGTGGGTGGTCAGGGGGTGGGGGGGAGAGAGGGCTGTAAGGTGGGTGGGGAAGAGCGGGTGTGACATGGTTGGGGGGGGATGGGGGAGGGTCAGTGGAGCAGCCACTGAGGTTAGCACGGCTGGGCAGACGGGCGCTAGGACCCAGTGGAGTTAAGTCCAGGAGAGTGGGAGTAAGCAGCGTGGAGGCTGCAGGCCCAGTGCAGAGTCCAGGCTCCAGGTAAGGCGACGGCTGTGGGTTGCTGGAGGGGGGTGGAGTGGCGCGGGTCAACGGACCCGATGGTCGGAGTCCAGTGGCGCGGGTCAACAGTCTTCAGGCAGTTTGTTTGCCCTTATCTTCCTTTCAGGATTTGATCTAGTTGATGATGGTGATGTGCACATTTCTGTGCTATTATCAGCTCTAGGTGTTTTGGTAATAGACCTAACTTGCACCTGAAAATATAAGACTGTGCAAGCCAACTGGAGTCATCAGTTCTATTGTTCTTGCAGAGAATCAAATAAGGAAACCCTAGACCTCCAACTTGAATGAGTAAGTTCTCAGCCAATGAATCACTTTCTTCACTGCTTCTCGCAGTCCAGTGACAACACTCAAGGGGAAGATTGATGGAGGGATTGATGTGAGGTAGGATCCAGTGTCCCAAGGAACCCAGAGAATGCAGATGCCAAAATGGACCAAGATGTTGCTGGGACGAGATGCCAAAGATGTCAAACCCCAGCTATTGACGTCAGAAATTTGGACACATCTGTGGAAGTAACGCATGGGTTCCCACAAGACAGGACAGAAGCCACATGAGGCCAAACAGACTTCATCATACAATACAGTGTTTTTTTTCAAAGCTGAGCAGTCTTGAGAAATCTTAACAGTGAAGAAATTCCGAAATGTTTTCTAAATAGTCTGTGCAAATATCTCATTGTGTAAAGGTGCATGATATTCCTGGCTCGTATTCTATTTGATTAGTAAATTCATGGAAGATCTTGTATTCGCACCCCCTCTTCCTGCATCCTGTGGGGGTTAGAGTTATATATTCAATGACATGATTGCCCTGGACTTTCCCCATTGTGCAATGTTTGTACGACTTGTCAACAAAAGAATACAAAGAAATGTTAAAGAGGCTGCAATTTGTTATGGCTCCTATAATCTATCTATTGAGTTACTCATGGCAGGACTGTCAAGTTGTTCCTTCATAACTGATGCCTCCAAGGTGTTGTGGGAAGGGTCATGATTTTAGATGCACGTGATGTTAAGAATCAGATTGAGAATGAAGATGTTCACATTTGTAGTAATATCCTGCAGCATCTGATGACTATGCTTGATATCGTATGGAATGCAGCAGTGATTGCCTGTGGGAAATGGTCTATCAGATAGGAAAATACATTAGAAAGTTTGGACCAAGTTGAAAATGTTACAGTTACATCAACGCAGAAATTATCTTTGCAGATGTTCCTTAAAAAGAAACAATGTCCTTGGACAAATGAATTGTGCATCTGGACTCCAAAGCCGAGCAAGAAGCTTTTTCTTCATTTTTCCTTGTGTTGACTCACAATTAATTTTACAAATGGCTGAATAATTCTATTACATTATCATTTTGTCACCTTGACTGCTGGCTATATTTGCAGACACCTTGATTCTTTTGTACAACAACATGTCCCAATTCTGCTCCTGAACTTATGAACTTATTTCATTCATAATATTCACTGACCCACACCCCACAACTCTCCTGTCCCTTTGCCCTGGAATACTCCGTTCCTCCAGTCCTGCTCTCTGGTCCTCTCTCCTGTGGCTTTTTTCCCTCTTCTTCTCCAAAGGTCTGTCTGCCATAAATCCTGACTCCACCCTAGGCTCAACATTTGTGCTGGTCAACAATGCTGACCCCTCTGTGACCTGATGGAGAGCAGAAAACTAAATCCCAAACTGGCTTTGTGCGAAGAAGCATAGGGTAAAGATTCTTTGATGTTTTCTGTGACTGTGCAAAGCTGTTATCAGTGGAGTTTCTGTGCTTATTGATTTTTGTGATATGTATTAATGATTTGGACAAATGCAGGTTTGCAGAGGATACTGAATAAAATGGAGGAATAAATCTGGTGTTAGTTCATAGCTCCTTAAAGAGGAAGTCGATATGGAGGTTAAAATGGACCATGGACAGCTGTCACAAAAGTAAAATGCTGGAAATCTGGTATTGAAACAGGAAATGCTGGAAATATTCAGCAGGTTAGGCAGCATTTGTGGAGACAGATAACATTCAGGTGGGTGACCTTTCCATGCTTTCTAATGTTCATATTGATGGTCAGTAAAACAGGTAAATTTGTAAACCAGGACTCTAGTGATTCATCCACAATGCAATCATCTGTGAGTACGTCAAGAAATGCAAGTTGAAAAAAAGCATTTATTTACTTTTTTTCCACAAATGCTGTGAGAATGAATTTAATTTTGGATTTAATTTTTGGGTAGTGATTTGTGAATTGTGTAAGGGAGAATATCCATCACCTGAATAGATATAATGCAGGTGCCACCAGAATAGAAACATAGAAACTTAGACATTAGGCGCAGGGGTAGGCCATTTGGCCCTTCAAGCCAGCATCGCCATTCAATATGATCATGGCTGATCACCCAAACTCAGTACCCCGTTCCTGCTCTCTCCCCATTTCCCTTGATTCCGTCAGCCCTAAGAGTTACATCTGACTTTCTCTTTGAATACTTTGCATCTCACATTTTCCACATTGAGATTCAAAGTACAGAAGGAAACTATGTCATATTAAGCTACTCATTAAAACTCTTAGAACATCAAAGCATTTTAAAATGTGCTTTAAAATTAATACATTATTAACTGAAAAGTTAAAATAGAATGTGGAGCAAAGGCTTGGACAAGTCTTCAATAGAAATGTAACCAGGCGGCCATTGAAACATTGGCATTGCATTAAACCCAAGCCAAACCTTCCAGGGAGGGACTATAAATGGGAATATGAATCAGTGTTATGCAGCTGAACAAGGACATTCTGTCAGAGTTCAGGACTGAGATGCAGCTGTGGTCCTTTCAGCCTGGGATCCAGTGTTTGCACCAGAGAGGAACTGGCATGCTTATTTAAAAATAAATTGGATAGGTATATGGACGGGAAAGGAATGGAGGGTTATGGTCTGAGTGCAGGTAGATGGGACAAGGTGAGAGTAAGTGTTCGGGCACGGATTAGAAGGGCCGAGATGGCCTGTTTCCGTGCTGTAATTGTTATATGGTTATATGGTGGATGGTTCAGAAAATACAATTGAAATAGTTCACTAATGTCATTTCAAGAAAATGTTTAGTTTTGCTGAGAACAAAATTAAATGGATCCTGAACTTTTAAGGTTGTTGGTCTAATTTTGTAGTGTGCACATTTCCAAAATATCATGCACAAAATGCATCGACATTGGTGCTGCATGACTCCAAGACAAGAGAATGCAGGTAGCACACCTGACTGCACAGGCTGTGAAACTGCTTTCACGTTGTTCTTTTTTAGAAAATATACTCCGTTTCCAGTTTTCCTGAGCAGAATAATGACAGAATGGAGAAATGCTGAGTTGAATCAGATGAGTGCAGGTTTAGTGCTCTTAGCTTCGTGAGAGATTGATTAACCTGCCATTGCTAACTGATAATGCAATATTTCGTTTAGTTTAGTGAAACAGCACAGAAACACCGAATCTGTGCCGACCAGTGATCCCCATACACTATGCTACACTAGGGACCATTTACAATTTTTACCAAAGCCAAATAACCTAAAAAACTGTACGCCTTTGGAATGTGGGAGGAAATCGGAACACCTGGAGAAAATACATGTGGTCACAGAGAGAACATACAAACTATCTACAGACAGCACCCGTAGTCAGGATTGAACCTGCGTCTCTGGCTCTGTGAGGCAACAACTCTGCCACCTTGCCACCCCTAATGTGTGAAGACATGTACCGTGGAATCATTTGCTGCCACTCTGTTCACCTGAATTCCCAACATAATATGTTCATGTATCTTTGAGAATAATCTATTGGCACATTGACCTGCAAACTCATTACATCCTGTGGTGATTAATCAACATTAGTTCTACTACATCAACATTAGTATTGGTTGGTGTTTGTATTGGTTTATTATTGTCATGCTTTCTAAGGTACAGTGAAAAACTGTTTTGCACGCTATCCATGTAAATCACTCATGCTTGAATACAATTAAACCATGCAGAATATTGTTTCGATTACTGAGAAAGTGCAGATACAAGTTTAGGCAGGAATACTTGCTTTCAGAAAAATGTAGAAACCAGGAACTGCAGATACTGATTAACACACTAAAGGACACAAGTGCTGGAATAACTCAGCAGGGCAGGCAGCATCTCTGGAGAGAAGGAAGGGTGACGTTTCGTGTCGAGACCCTTCTTCCTAAGGAAGAAAGGTCTTGACCTGAAACGTCACCCATTCCTTCTCTCTAGAGATGCTGCCTGTCCCACTGAGTTACTCCAGCAATTTGTGTCTACCTTTGATTTAAACCAGCATCTGCAGTTCTTTCCTACACAGATTGATTTTAAGAGGTGTGTTCAAGACTCTAATAACATTGGGGAAGAAGCTGTCCTTGAACGTGGTGGTACGTGCTCCCAAAAGTTTGTATCTTCTGCCCGATAGGAGAGGGGGGGGGGATGCGGAATGTCTGTTTTGTACATTTTCTCCTGTGCAGACCAACTGGCTGGAGCTTTTACAGACATCTTCAACCTCTAAATACTGAGGTCTGAAGTTCCCACCTACTTTAATAAGGCATCAATATACCAGTGCCTAAGTGGAGCAAGGTGACGTGCCTCAATTACATTAAAACGCCAGGCTGTTGTTTATAGACTACAGCTCAGCTTTCAACACCATCATCCCCTCCAAACTGGTTACCAAATTCACAGAACTGGGACTCCGCACATCCCGCTGCAATTGGGTCCTTGACTTCCTCATCAACAGAACACAATCAGTACGAATCGGCAGCAACACTTCCTGCTCAATAACCATCAGCACAGGAGCACCTCAAGGCTGCATGCTCAGCCCTCTGCTCTACTCACTCTATACCTGTGGCTATGTAGCCAGACATAATGCCAACTCCATCATCAAATTTGCTGACAACACCACTGTTGTTGGTCTAATTACATATCTATGTTTACATATCTGTCGTGCTGCTGCAGGAAAGAATTTGTAGTTCCATTTTGGGGCACATGACAATAAAACACTCTTGATCACAACGTTCTCCCTGTGATCGCATGGATTTTCTCCAGTTTCCTCCCACAGTCCAAAAATATGCAGGTATATAGGTTATTCGGCTTTAGTAAGTTGTAAAAAATTATCCCTTGTGTGTAGGACAATGTTGGTCTACGGGGTGATCACTAGTCGGCATGGACTAGATGGGCCGAAGGACATGTTTCCGTGCTGTATCTCTAAAGTCTAAAGTTGCATTGTAAGGTCATGCTTTGATGGTCAACATCAGTCTGTCTGTAAACAGAAAGGAAGTTCCTGAAAAAGCTGCATAAAATCACACGAAACAGAACATCCGTCAGGAAAATTGTGGGAGGAGGAATTGCTTACTTCAAGGAGAAAATCATCAGTTATTTGCTTGACACATTTTTAAACAGTAACATGCAGTGAGATTTGCTAATTTGGTTGAAAGTTAAAGACAAATAGTTACCTTTGGTCATTAGGTTGCCTTTGAATGAGATGTGAAACTAAATCCATGTGTTTTCCCTCAAGTGGATAGAGGGATCTTTTGCCACATTTTCTATGTGTTGGGGAATACTGGCCAGGCCAACATTGGCATATATTGATCTCTCATCCAACTGGGCCACCTGGTCATTGCTGGTTGTAGAGTTTGCTCCTTTTGGCTCATCTTTGACAAGGTACATAACGAGATACCTTTCCTCACAAAATGCTTAACCATTAATATTGCAGCTGATATGCCATCAAAGTTGCACATCAAAACTATTTTTTTGATGAAGAGATGATTCACATTGTCAAGCAATGTAGAGCAAAAATGGAATCCTAAAGAGAATATATATTTTTCAATCCTTCAAATACTTCCTGGTGTCTTTATTCATGATTTTATTATGGAATGGATCATGTGCCTATTCACCATGAATTCTACACTGTTTGAAATGTAATACTGAAGGCACACGAGTCTTCAGATGCTGGAATCTTGACCAAAACACACGCTGTTGGAGGAATTTATCACTTTCCCCACCTCGTTCTACAAGCTATCTCCTCTCCTCTCCTCTCCAACTGTTTGAAGAAGGACCCTGGCCCGAAACATCATCTGTCCATTTCCACTGACAGATGCTGCCTGACCCATTAAGTTCCTCCAGCAATCTGCCCTTTGTTTGTTCAGTTCCAACAATTCATGGTGTTCTTCCAAATGTGCATCCATTCTAAGCAATTTGATAAAATCTCTAAACACAAAATTAATTTTGAGCCCACCTGATCTTGAAAGAAAACAAAGGCCTGGTTGTAATTTGGGAAAATCACAACTCATTCTGATCCTTGAGGAAGTACAAATCATGTAATATAATATAGGATTCCTCTCCTGACTCCACTGACAAATACTGCTCTGTGTTCTCTGCAGGGAATCGACATATTTCCTCCATGAATCACATAATACAATTGAATGCAACATTTAAAGTCGGTGACATTGTACAATGTCCATTGACCTTAGCAGCTATGCTAAATTGCCTCATTACTTGTCTGTCTACCCAGTTCATAAAGTTCATGGCTATTATTCCAGGGTCTTTTTAACTAAACTATTGGCACATTTAGATAGTCATTTATGTCTGTTCACTTACTGCGTTTGCAAAATGCTCACATTTTTAAGCTTGAAGATCAAACAATACAGTCAGAGCCGCAGTGTCACCATAACTACATATGACACAAAGCAGAAAAGGAAAAGTGATCGGTCTTCAGATGGTGTAAGTGCTCTCAACAACATGTCAAATAGAACAATATAGCTTCTTTAGAGTAAGATACAACAGAGAGAAAGTCCCAAGACCAACAATGTTCTGTTATTCCCACACTCCTAACATACACGTTCTCTCTCTTTCCCAGCCCAACAACTATACTCTATTTACAGTTTATTTAATAGGTTGGGTGAGTGGGCAGATGCAGTATAATGTGGATACATGTGAGGTTATCCACTTTGGTGGCAAGAACAGGAAGGCAGATTATCATCTGAATGGTGTCTGATTAGGAAAAGGGGAGGTGCAACGAGACCTGGGTGTGCTTGTACATCAGTCACTGAAAGTAAGCATGCAGGTATAGTAGGCAGTGAAGAAAGCTAATGGCATGTTGGCCTTCATTGTGAGAGGATTTGAGTTTGGGAGCAAGGAGGTCCTACTACTGTTGTACAAGGCCCTGATGAGACCGTGCCTGGAGTATTGTGTGCAATTCTGGTCTCCTAATTTGAGGAAGGACATTATTGCTATTGAGGGAGTGCTGCGTAGGTTCACCAGGTTAGTTCCCGGGATGGCGGATCTGACCAATGATGAAAGAATGAGTCGACCGGGCTTCTATTCACAGGAATTTAGAAGGATGAGAGGGTATCTTATGAAAACATTTAAAATTCTTATAGGATTGGACAGGCTAGATGCAGGAAAAAAATTCCCGATGTTGAGGGCGTCCAGAACCAGGGGTCAGTTTACGAATAAGGGGTAGGCCATTTACGAGTGAGATGAACAAAAACCTCTTCACCCAGAGAGTTGTGAACCTGTGGAATTCTCTGCCACAGAAGGCAGCGGAGGCCAATTCACTGGATGTTTTCAAGTGAGAGTTAGATTTAACTCTAGGGCCAAAGGAATCAAGGGATATCGGGAAAAAGCTGGAACGGGGTACTGATTATAGATTGAATGGCGGTGCTGGTTCGAAGGGCCGAATGGCCTACTCCTGCACCTATTTTTCTATGTTTCCATGTTCCTAGTGTTAAAATAAATATCTACTTTATTCTGAAATATGCTGAGAAAAAAGAGTGGATGTGTAGCCAAATAGGTAAATAAATAATCAGAATAAGCAGATGTAAAACATAATATGTAATGTATATGAGTATAGAGTAAAAAGCCTTTTAAAGTTGAGAGTTAATAAACGTGCTTTAATCTGTGTTGGTTTGACAAACTGTCTCAGATTGATAATTGTTATAAAATGTTCATGGAGCTGTAGAACGTAACAAAATACACCAAGACTTGAGGGAGTTGTAATGATTTTTGTGCCAGTGCCTTGATGGAGTAAATTTGTCATGAATGTTCCTGGTCTCATTTTGATATGAATTCATAATCCTCATCTCCCCAATGGCCTCCTCACATCATCTGCCCAAACAATGTTCCCTGATGTTGTTGGTAAATTGAGGGGACGCTCCTAGCTGGAACAGCATGAGTAAAGTCTGAGGTACAAGGGAAACCAGGCAAAGTGGCACGGAGGAAATTGTATTAGGACAGAATATCTTCTCGTCATTTGTTTTGAGCTGGTCACATACAATGATTATCCTTTGGTCACTTAGCTGCCCAGTGCAGATGATTCTTTATCTGGGAAACATCTACAAGGCTGCCGTTTAATCCTGGCAGAAATGAGGAATCAGTCGTGTGGTTTAGCACTAGAATTGTTGGTTGCCCAAGTTTCTACAGCAATGGTTTATTACCTTCCCTGAATTATGTTATGGTTTTTAACACTAACCTGTAGTTAATTTTCATGGTTAATATGTTCCATATTTACTAGAATTACTAAAATGTATTTCCACATTTACACAGGGTGGAATTCCAAGTCGCTAGCTGTAAAATACCCACAGGTGTTTTAAGGGAATGGAGTGTCACTGCAGTTGGCTTACTGGATGTAATCCAAAGTCTTAAACTAACAATCCCAAATTAAAATCCTACTATACAGCCATACCATTAAAATTCAGTTAATAACATGCAATTGTGGGTCTCCAGACCCTTCCCATGTGGTTGACACTCACATGCAGGCTACTATAACCATATAACCATATAACAATTACAGCATGGAAACAGGCCATCTCGACCCTTCTAGTCCGTGCCGAACACATAATCTCCCCTAGTCCCATATACCTGCGCTCAGACCATAACCCTCCATTCCTTTCCCATCCATATAACTATCCAATTTATTTTTAAATGATAAAAACGAACCTGCCTCCACCACCTTCACTGGAAGCTCATTCCACACAGCTACCACTCTCTGAGTAAAGAAGTTCCCCCTCATGTTACCCCTAAACTTCAGTCCCTTAATTCTCAAGTCATGTCCCCTTGTTTGAATCTTCCCTACTCTCAGTGGGAAAAGCTTTTCCACGTGAACTCTGTCTATCCCTCTCATCATTTTAAAAACCTCTATCAAGTCCCCCCTTAACCTTCTGCGCTCCAAAGAATAAAGCCCTACTCAGCTACTCAGTTGGGTCAATAAATGCTGGCCTTGCAAGTGTGCCCAGGTTCCCAAACAATAAATAAACATCAATGTAGTTGCAGTGTGTGCAAGATGCTGCCTTTGCCTGCATATGTTATTGAGCTTTCATGTAATTCATAACGTGTGAAGTATTTTTAGGTTCATCCAAGAAGTGTCATAAAGGCAAGTTCTCTGTTCAAACAGAAAATCTCGCAGGGAATCACTAGACCATCTTTGCATGATAAATTGATAAATGTTCACAAAAAGCTGACAATGTAATCTGTCCATCATTGCCTTTTAAATATGCACAGAACCTTATTATCCCCTGAAGCAGTCAATCATATTGTTATGATAATGTGACAGGCACCATACCTATTATTGGGATTTGCACCATTAACTCTGTAATTTGGGACATAGCCTTCTTTCTATGGCATCATGATGCAACAGGAAAATACATCTCGACAAATAAAATTCTGAAACACTCGACCCTCGATTAACATGCTCCTGCTTCCAGCCCCGGGGCAGCTTCAGATGGCTGAGCCTCATCTGTTCTGAATTTGGCTACTCGATGTAATGCCATGTGGTGGCAGGACCTTACATCTTCGGAAGTAAGGGCAATGGGAGAGAGTAATGAGCACGTCCTCGCTCGGTGTTAGTAAATGCTGTCCCCATTTTAATAGCATATTAGCATTACACTACAGGCTGGCTTATTTATGTGTTGGGGAAAATTGCCTTAAAAGTCAACTTGGAGATGGGGAGGAATGCAATATTCTCCAAATAGTTTGGTGTTAACATGGTGATTATATTTATTTACTGATTTTTTTTTTCTCTGTTTGCTAAAGGTTATTCATAACCAAAATGAGGGATAAACTGCAGAAGATTAATAACCTTTACACCGAGTGAGAGCAAATTTAATGAAGAAACTGAGTTCCAAATATATTAAAGATAAATACGTACCAAAGGTCTAATATGAACACAAGTGATTCAATCTTGTATTACTGTTCTCAGTTAATAAATGATCAAAATATAACTAGGGATGCCACCTGTACATTGACTGTATTTAGAAGACCAAGATCTACATGAATATGAAACATACTGGATCTTATGTTTACCCCGGAGGCTAAATAAGAAAATCAGGTCTAATATCATTTGTTTATCAGCACAGTCTCAGAACCATACAGATGTAAGGGAGATCATCATCTGAAGACAGAGGCCGGATACCATAATATGTGATATAAATCACTACTACATATATAATCTGTAAATTATTGGTTATATTTAAAGAACATCAGAGCACAAATGGAAATGTGACCTCTCCCTTGATATTTATGGTGGATGAATTGAGGGGTAAAGGATGTGTCACTTTAGTTCTTACCTCTTTTGTTTCCACCCTCTTTACTCCTGAATATAGAATTTTTACACACAATTCTAACTGAATTTTTAAAAAACATAATCCATTTGTATTCAATGTTCAATCTGGCCAATGAAGGATTCGGATACTTTTTGCCCATTTTTTGTTCACATTACATTTCTGTTACATTAATAATACAGTGAAACAAATACCGGAGTTGAAGCAGAAGATCAGAGGCAGTCACTGAAACTGAGAAAGAAACTCGCCGTTGCCATCGGAGGAGCAGGTGCTGCTGAAACCTAACTGTTTCTGGCGGTATTGAAGATTTTCACGCTGTAGTTCAATTGGAAAACATACAATAATGAACTAATATGATTAAGTAGAGCACAAAATATATACCTCATGTAAATACCACACATTGGGAGCGGCAAACAAGTCAAAACCGGAATCTATCGCATACATTAAGGGGAGATAGCTAAATCATGCAACCTTTCTTTGGAACAGTGCAGCATAAAGAATATTTCTTCCCATTTTTATCTTTAAGAACATTTTGGTAATATTTATCTAGAATTAATTAATATTAAGAATTTTTACCTGAATATTCTATAAATTATACTTATTCTAACATTATCCCAATTAATTTTAAATCTGTGTGCCTGTGAATATGATCACTTTCACATAATTGAATATTTTAATTAAATAAGAATGCATTTCATATGAGAGTGCTCGGAGAAGATATTTTAATGTATGAAAACTCCCTGACTACCAATGAGTTCCACCTGCTTCTACAAACACTGGGGATCTAGAAACCCACCCGCTGCACAAAACCAGTAAGAACACTCGGCAGACAAGGATTAATTCACGAACATCATAAGGTTTGATTCACCATGCTAGTTTGTATAATTCAGCCACTTGTGAATGTAGTCACTCTGGCTGTGCCGCTGTCCCTATGCTATCACCCATATTCGAACCTCCACCATAATAATCTTTCATCTTGAACAGCACGAATCTCGATTTTAAAGTTAGAAGCTGACTTTTACATCTCACCACGATTGTAAGAAAAAATCTTGTAACTATACATTAATTGAAAAATATCACGGTACATAATGAGTTAGGGGATAGCTAAGAGAGGTAGACAGACACTTTGAGTCTGCGGTTAAACATATTCGATATCCAGTATTGCAATGGAGATTGATGTCATTATACAGAGTTTTAAGTGACCGACTTTGTAGTCCTCAACAACATCCATTGCTCACTTTTGTCTTCCACTGAGAACATCTACCTATATATGTGTTGCCGAATATATGCATAACTGATCATAGACAATGTGAGCACATTTCTGTCCGCGTGTGGAGAAGTGGTTGTTCGTTTGCGAGTTTGCTAACAATTGTTTGTGTAACTATCCGCCTGTGAAACAGAGTGGTATAAGTGCACAATACACGTCTCTAACCTTTAGAATCCGCTTTCATTGAAGTCCACGGATAGATGCATTGATGGTGTAACCAGTCTGCACAGCATGCAAACAATCCCTGACTTTCTAAAGGCAGTTTTAAATATGTAACTGAGTGAATCTTCAATCGGGGAGGGGGGTTATGGGGAGATTTATTTTTCCAAGAGACGGCTTTACTCGTGTAACTCACCCCCCCCCCCCCCCCCCCCCCATAGTACTTACAAGTAAAATGAAATGAACCTTCTACGGGAATCACCCGCAACCCCAGTCTCAGCCCTAACGCCGCGTTACCGTTCCAGCTGTAATTAGAAGCCATCGCGCGTTTTAACCAAATGCTTGGGTAAGTGGCTGAGACACTAAAACCCGCTTCAACCCCGCGTATGTTGTCTTGTAAAAGTTACACCATGTAAATAATTGTATTTGATTCCGATTAGATCCGAGTCTGACACAAAATCGATTCGCTGACAAAGGAAAAGTTTATTTAATTCGTTTACAATTTAGCCCCCCCCCCCCCCCCAAGAATACCTCTGGTCACACGTGAATCCATAAAGGTTGAATTTGAACCTTACCTTAACGAGCCATAGAATGTCCAATCCTCAAATGTGCTGGGTAAATCCAACCACAAATCTCAGCTAAACAAAGAACGGAGAAAGGAGCAATAACACAAAAGCAACCGCCCTGCTTTGAATCAGTGGAGGTGTGGGTTGTGGTGAAGGCGAGTGAGGCACTCTGCCATGGTTGGATGATGTGGCTGAAACAGTGCGGGCGCTGGCGGCGACTCGCTCAGCCCGTGTGTGGATTAGGATATCAGCACTAGAGGGTCGGACAGTTCCCTGTGTGTGGAGTGGAAGATCAGCACCAGCGCAGTCGGACAGCTCCCAGTGTGTGGCGTCTACACGCAGCGGCGCCTGTAGCCCGGGAGCGGGGGGGGGGGGCAAGTAGGGGGGTGGGTGGGGGGGAGCAGGGGGGGGGGGGGGCAAGTGGGGGGGGGGGGGGAGCAGGGAGGGGGGCAAGTGGGTGGGGGGGAGCCGGGGGGGGGGGAGGGGGCAAGTAGGGGGGTGGGGGGGGGGAGCAGGGGGGGGGGCAAGTGGGGGGGGGGAGCAGGGAGGGGGGCAAGTGGGTGGAGGAGGGGAGCCAGGGTGGGGGGAGGGCAAGTGGGTGGAGGAGGGGAGCCAGGGTGGGGGGAAAGTGGGTGGGGGGGAGCCGGGGGGGGGGGGGAGCAGGGAGGGGAGGAGTGGGGGGTGGATGGGGGGTGGATGGGGGGAGGGGAACAGGACGGGCTTGCAGCGACTGCACGCTACCCGCCACCAACGCTTCTTAAACATGTAGTGAACCTCACATACAGTTGTCAATCATCTATACAAAAGTCTAGAAATATACGGGGAATGTGAAAATGTTTTGTGACCCCTTTTGGAATTTTTTTGCGGATGTAACAAGTGGAATGGATAAGGAAGAGCCTGTGGATGTGGTGTATCTCGACTTTCAAAAAGCCTGTGACAAGGTCCCTTTCATAAATCTATGTTGTCTTGAACTAATCCTTTTACTGCTATCCAAATGCCCCATTATTACCTCTTTAATAATTGACTCCAGCAACTTCCCCACCACTGAAGTCAGGCTAACTTGTCTGTAATTCCCCGTTTTCTCTCTCGCTCCTTTCTTGAAAAGTGGGATAACATTAGCTATCCCCCAATCCACAGTAACTGATCCTGAATCTATTGAACATTGGAAAATGATCACCAATGCATCCACTATTGAATGGTGGTGCTGGCTCGAAGGGCAGAATGGCCTACTCCTTCTATGTTTCCATGTTTTTATGTTTCTACCCCTCTTGTCAAATGCCTCTGTCAGGCCAAGCGAAGTCAAGCCTGTCACAGTTTCACACTTGTCCCGTTGTCAACTCCAGAGCCAATAAAATCATGGGAGACCCCTTCCACCCCATGCAACGGACTGTTCCAGCTGCTACGGTCAGGCAAACGCCTCCATTGCCATGCTGTGAGAACGGAGAGGTTGAGAAGGAGTTTCTTCCCAGAGGCCATTCGGACTGTAAATCTCACCAGGGACTAACTCTACTGAACGTTTTTCCTTCCAATATTTAATATGTAAAAGAATATGTGTGTGTTTATGATTGTGTTTATAATTTGTTTGGTTGTTTGTTTGTTTGTCTTTTTGCACAAAGTCCGCGAGCATTGCCACTTTTCATTTCACTGCACATCTCGTATGTGTATGTGACGAATAAACTTGACTTGACTTGAAACAGACAAAGAGCCACATAGCATGGAAACAGGCCCTTCGGCCCATCCCATTGTACCTAGTTGCTCATGAGGCTCAACAGCATGGCATAGCGTAAACATATATTACTTTGGCCATTTTTTGGTTACCTTTCCCACTGCCTTGTTTATTGTTGATATTACTCTTCTGTGAAACATTTTGGGCACTTTCACACTGAACACACCAGCGAGAGTTTCTCAAAACAACAAAACTCTGAATGATCAAAAAATCCAAACGAACAGCCTTTCCATTTCTCTGTTCAGTAATCAGAGCAGTTTAAACAATGCGCGATAATGGGATTATTGAGTGAATTGGGTTGTCATTTACGGACATAAAGAGTGAATTAGCCAGGAGCATTTATGATTTTACGTTTATTTAATTGCTACCGTCTCCTACACTGGCGCCCAGTTTTACTCTGGCCTTGGAAGCTACCGTGCCCATATATCTCGTCCGCAGCTGGTTGAATGAAAATGTTTAATAATACTGAAAGGAGAAACCAAGTTATTGATTCGACAGCGAGGAAGCAGGCAGTTTGGCCCAACTTGCCCATACTGATCATTATGGCCCATCTACACTAGTCCCACCTGCCCATTTGGCCCATCTCCCTTTAAACCTACTCTATCCATGTACATATCTGAATGTTTCTTAAAAGTTGCTATAATCCCTGTCGCAACTACCTCCTTCAGCAGCTCCTACCATACATCCACCTCCCTTTGTGTGGAAAAATTATCCCTCAGTTATCTCTATTTTATCACAGGTGCTGTCTGACTTGCTGGGTGCTTCCAGCATTTTCAAATTGTTTAATAGTGACTTTATGATGTTTATTGTTTATTTTAGACTATGTTTGAAGTTCCCTGTTTAGATTAAAACCTAAATAGTTAGTTCATTTTAGAAGACAAATGAGATAAGAAGGGTTACTTTAGCGGCACCCATAAGACCATTAAAATAAATGACTATGAACTAAGATTGAAAATCTTTGCATTGCACAAGGTCCACCTTGCATCACGTGAGAGACTGACTGGAAAATCTAACAAGAGTCATTATTCACTTAACTACTTAGAGTAATTACCCTATTTTAGCTTTGCCACGTTTTATTTTCTCAGTTTAATTTTCCTCTGTGGTTTGTGTGGCAATTGCTAATTCACACCTAAGCAAGCAAGGAGACCTGTGTCTGTGTTCTCACCTGCTGTACGCGTGCGGAGAGAGTGGGCTGCCTCTTAACCCTTCGCCTCTGGGCTTTAGTATGAGAAGGCATTGGAACAATGCACTATATGAATGGTACATTTGACAGACAAATTTGACTTTTGTACCCTGTATTTATTGATTCTCCAAGATGGTGAAGATCAAATGTCTCACTAAATGATCACCATTGAGAAAATATACAGAAATGCTGGAGAAACTCATCGGGTGCAGCCGCATCTATGGAGCGAAGGGAATTGGAAACGTTGCCTATCTCACGGAGTTTCTCCAGCATTTTTGTGTACCTTCGATTTTCCAGCATCTGCAGTTCCTTCTTAAACACCACTGAGAACATATTCAGCATAGAGTTACTGGGAAAATCAGCAACTGCAAGAATAGTAAGCTAACTGACAAAAATAATGGTCTGGATGTTGGAAATTTGAAATTAAAAAAAGATAAAATATTGGATAGATACATTCTGAAGAAGGGCTACGAACGTCACCCATTCCTTCTATTCAGAGATGCTGCCTGTTCCGCTGAGTTACTCCAGCATTTTGTGTAAACCAGCATCTATAATTCCTTCCTACACTATACACCAAGCCAATCTGCATCTTGTTTTCCAAAGTTACTTTAACCAGTGAACCTCCAGAGAGATAAAATACCAGATATTATTTCTCCACTGATGCTAATTGGTCTACTGAGTATTTCCTGCATTTCTTATTTGGTTGAGGTTAAAAAATCACTCAAGTATACAACTCTTTTTTCCCGTTTTGTTACTTTTGTTTCTATTTGAGAACAAATACAGTCTAAGAACTCAGTGATTTACTTATTGATACCAGCAACTCTGATTAGAGAGTGGAGAAAAATCTATTGATGTCATTCTGAAAAAAAGTTTTTTAAAAGTAGCTCAAAGTCAAATAACAGTCGATCATTTGATTGTAATTTATACTCCTTGTGAAAAGTTGAATATTTTAGTTCATTTGCTTGATGCTTGTCACATATTGAATCATTAGAATTATAAAACAATAATACATATTGTTGACAGCTTGTCATTTCTGTTCCCTGTCTCTTTGGAAACACAAACTATCACTTATGCACTTCATGCATTACATATCAATGTGATTTTATAACTCATTATGACTGGGGAATTATCTTGTTCACAAATGAATTTGAAAATATAGTAGGTTTTGTGAGATCTATGGTAAAATGAGCAGAAAATGAAGTGTAATGATAGCTTTTTTTCAAAATATGTACCTTTGATTATTAGAACTGAACATATCAAAGAGTATCAGCCATTGTAACATTGGTGTTACTAAGTTCTTCACGGTTGTTTTCAACAGCAAATTATGAATGGAGGTACATTCAATTTGTGGCGTGTGTTTAGTGCTAGTCATCAAAAGTAAATTAATTCTTCTAAATGTTCAAAATGTTCAGTGTGCTTTTCAATTTCTTTTTCAAATTACACTCTCAGTTATCGGAGAAAATGTACAGGTCCTTTTGTGTTTTTTTTATATTATTAATCTATTAAATGCTGCTCAGTTGAGTTAATGCCAGCACCAAGGCTCCAAGACCCACTATAGCCCAAACTGGATAAAAGAGGGGCATTTGACTGAGTGTGACATGAGGGAGTGTGAAAAAGCTGAAGTCTATGGGAAATGGGGAAACTCTCCACAAAAGATGTTTGTGGTTGCTGGTGATTATCCTGGAGCCAATGGTTTGAGACTCTTCAGATGCTTCCGGAATCTTCCATCAGGTCAGGAGTGGGGAGATTTGCCAATTTACAGAGAGAATTAATAATTCCACCATTCACAAAATACAGATCAAGAATATTTGCCATTTGACTGGAGGGATGGAGTTGCAATAATACTCAAAGTTTAATAGCATCCAGACCAAAGCACCCTTTATAACTAGTGACCCAGTTGCCACTCCACACATTCACACCTTCCTCACCTGTATGCAGTAACGGCAGTGTGGAACAATAGCAAAATGTACTGCAGCAACTCACCAAAATATGTTCAACCACGGCTCTATCATCTGGAAGAGTGTTACATTGTCCATTTTCAATAAGAAATATATTATCTACTAATTGAGAGATTGCAGAGCTCCAAAATACACAGGCGACTGTTGGATTTACAAACATATATATGGGTCCAGCAAGTAATTTGCAAAGCTAACTGATTATTATAATTTAATGCTTGGGAATTAAACACAAATGTAGGGAGATTATGCTTCAGTTACATCAGTAATAGTGAGACTAAATCTGGAGAATTAAGTAGAGCATTGGTCTTATTTATGGAAGCCCATGAATGAATTGAATGCAGTTCAGAGAAAGTTCACTGGACTAATCCTTCGAATGAGCAGGTAGCCTTATGAGGAGATATTGGCCAAGCCAACCTTTTATCTGTGGGAGTTTCGAAGGGGAGAGGGCTTGAAAGAAACATAAAATATTCTCAAGGGAATAAACAGGTTGCATGTGGACTGATTATTATGTTTGTGGGAAAAGTTGGAACTAAGGTGTCAGTGTTTAAAATAAGGGAGGTATTAGAGATTGCAGATGCTAGAATCTGAAAAAAAAACTGCTTGAAGAACTCAGCAGGTCAGGCAACATCTCTGGAGAACATGGATAGGTGACGTTTCACAGAGTGCTGGAGTAACTCAGCAGGTCAAGCAGCATCTGAAGAGGCAATTGGCTGGTCAACATTTCATATCCCGTTGCTGGGTCTCGACCCAAAATGTTAACCATTGGGACCATTCCTCTTCCTCCACAGATGCTGCTTGACCTGCTAAATTTTCCCAGTTGATGAGGGATTGCCTATTTAAAACAGAGATGCGATGGAATCTTTTCTGAAAGTCATGAACATTTGGAACTCTCCTCAAAGGGAGGAGGAAACAGTATCTTAAATATTTTAAAGGTGGATGGCTGATCAACAGGAGTGGTTTCTTTGTCTACACAGGGCTAAGGATATGATCAGCTCTGCTATAAATGTTCTGAATGGCTTCTTTCTATTCCAAATTTATTTGCTCATGAGTCATTCTGCTTTGGAAATATAGAAACACAAATGTTTCAAGAAGATAGCTCACATCCACATTCTAACCTTGAAAGGACACAGAGTGCTGGAGTAACTCAGCGGGTCAGGCAGCATCTGTGGAGAACATGGATAGGTGATATTTCGGGACAAGACCATTCTTCTGAAGGGCAATAACAACTGGAATAAACACTTATGCTGACATACTGAGAGATTAATAAATATATTCAATTTGTTAAAGGATTAATTGTGACCGTAACGACTGAAAGGATTTTTTGGCTAGTTGGTTGATTCCATTTCAAGGCCATGTAAGAAACTGATGTGACCCAGACATAGCAGGAAATTGACCAAAGTCTTGGTCCTAAGGTACACACAATTGCTGGGGAAACTCAGCAGGTGCAGCAGCATCTATGGAGCGAAGGAAATAGGCGACGTTTCGGGCCGAAACCCTTCTTCAGACTGTCTTGGTCCTGTCTGATTATTGTCAATAAATCCAGGGTTAAATTGAGGTAAAGTGGGCTAGACTATGACAATCCAGCAGTTGAGAAGCATGCTGGGAGATGTCCCATTTACCATTGAGGTCATGTCAACAATGGAGAAGAAGAGAAAGGGGAGGAGTGGGAGAAAGGAAATCTGCCATTGAAAGGAAGACAATGTGCAGCAAACGTTCTTATTGTCTAAGAGCACAATTAATTAATTATCTTTATAGTCTAAAGATATTGAGCCTAATTATAGCTTTTTATTGTTATCACCCCACTGATGAGGAAAGACTATCCATTTACTGCTGATATACTTAATAGAAATGCCAGAGAGAATCTCCAGATTCTATTATATTCCGTTTAAAGCAATTCAGCTCCACGAGATTTTGTCCAGGCGTGCTGTAATTGGTGCATTTCATAGTGTTATTTTCTTTCTTGTTTTTAGTGATCACTAAGAGGCCCCTTATAAGAGCTTTACTTCTTGTATTCTTCATGTTACCATGTTGTTGTTCACATTGTTATTCAAAAGTTTAAATTATAGTTCATCCTAAGATAGTGGACTTCGTTCAGTGAGTTTCAGTTTATTCTCTGTGGTGCTGCATTGCGTTGCAATCTGTGCGTTATTCCACAAAGTTGGAATATTTCTCAATACATTAGAGTTGCTTTGTTTTATCCAATACATAAATTGAAGTCCTCTCTACTACTTAACATGTACCAGATACATCTTGGCTATGACTTTAGAACCTGTTGCAATTTATACCAAAATTTCTGAAGTGTTTATTAGACTGGTTTCCTGTGTCATTTCTCTCTGATGATAACACAGGTGCTGTGGAAGAGATAACAAAATATTTCCATTTCCCACTTTGTAACTTATATGTGAGATGAACACAAAAATATTTTCCAGCAGCTTTGAACATTATAGTCTATAATCGAATGGCCTTATCACTGAAAATGACCTAATATTTTGTTAACCTTATCAGTCAAACTCTTTAATCTTTTTGATTTGATGCTCAAGAATATATGATCTGTAAATAACTGCTAAATGAATCCCTTTGACCTGAGCATCTGATAGTTTAGTCAGGGTGGGGGAAGAACATTTTTGGAGAGAAATAAATTAAACTAAAATGATCTTTGATCATATAATTTCTATCCAAAAGCAAAATACAGATCCCGGAAACCAGAAATAAAACATTGAAAAGACTCAGCAGGAGTATTATGTATTGATGTGAAATTATAGCAGTTTTTGGGGGGTTAATAATCTTTCATTAGAACCAAGACCAATAAAATGTAAAATATTTTAATTTACAGAAAAACCTGGGGCAGGAGGCCACATAGAAAGGTTAGTGATAGAACGGAGGGCAGGAGAGATTAAAGAACAGAATGGGCAATGGCATTTAGTCAAAGTAGGTGGGAAGGCATTTATGATCAACAAAAGGAGAGGAATGGTGCTGAAGTGGAATGTCTAATATTTCCAACAACAAATGTAATTGTTGATGATTTGTAACTGTTGAAAGCTGTAGTCCAATGAGTGAGAAGGTGAGGCTTGCCCATCAAGCTTGGTTTGGGGATTGGTGGAAGGATTGAAGCTGAAGATGAAGGAGTCAGAGTGGAATTAAAGTAACAGAGGACATCTGGAAGGTCAAGGTAATGGTTGCAGATGGAATTAATCCAGTGCTTGGTCTCACTTATACACAAGGCCATATGCTAAGCAATGAATGCAATGCATCAAATTAATCATCCTCATTATTTGGTTTCAGTTCATAAAGTGTCAAATAGTCTGTGTGATTACTCATAGTTCGTTATGTTGTTTCATGTAATTCGCCTCTTCTTTTTTTTGTCTTGACCTTCTCCATGTGTTAACTCATTTCAATGTTGTTTCATGGGGCAAGTGGTGTCCAGAAAATGTTCTTACCTGGGTTTGAGCACTGAGAATTGTGACTTCAGAGAGCTTGGAAGAAGGCTGAAAAGCAGGACCTCCAGAGTGGTTATCTCCGGTTTGCTTCCAGTTCCTCGTGCTGGTGAGGGCAGGAACAGGGAGATAACGGAACTGAATGTATGGCTGTGGAGCTGGCGCAGGGAGCAGGGATTTAGATTCTTAGATCACTGGGATCTGTTTTGGTGTAAAGATGAATTATACAAAAGGGATGGGTTGCACCTTCAAGATTCAAGATTCAAGAGAGTTTATTGTCATGTGTCCCAGATAGGACAATGAAATTTTTGCTTTGCTTCAGCACAATCGAATATAGTAGGCATAAATAAATACAGAACAGATCAGTGTGACCATATACTATTGAATATATATACACACACATAAATGATCAGATAAAGTGCAAAGGGCTATTAATGTTCAGAGTTTTGTTTGAGTTGAGTTTAATAGCCTGATGGCTGTGGGGAAGCAGCTATTCCTGAACCTGGATGTTGCAGATTTCAGGTTCCTGTACCTTCTTCCTGAAGGCAGTGGGGAGATGAGTGTGTGGCCAGGATGATGTGGATCCCTGATGATGCTGGCAGCCTTTTTGAGGCAGCAACTGCGATAGATCCCCTCAATGGTAGGGAGGTCAGATCCAATGATGGACTGGGCAGTGTTTACCACTTTTTGCAGTCTTTTCCGCTCCTGGGCACTCAAGTTGCCGAACCAAGCCACGATGCAACTGGTCAGCATGCTCTCTACTGTGCACCTGTAGAAGGTCGGGAGAGTCCTCCTTGACATACCGACTCTCTGGAATCTTCTCAGGAAGTAGATGTGCTTTCTTTATAATTGCATCAGTATTCTCGGACCAGGAGAGATCTTCAGAGATATGCACGTCCAGGAATTTGAAGTTCTTAACCCTCTCCGCCATCGACCCGTTGATATAAACGGGACTATGGGTCCCCATCCTACCCCTTCCAAAGTCCACAATCAGTTCCTTGGTTTTGCTGGTGTTGAGAGCCAGGTTAGTGTGCTGGCACCATTTGGTCAAACGGTCGATCTCACTTCTATAGTCTGACTCATCTCCATCAGTGATACGTCCCACAACAGTGGTGACAGGCGGGGAACTAGCCTTCTGGCAGGCAGTTTTGCCACTGCTACACGGGTGGGTCTAAACTAAATAGTGGGGGGGAGGAGACAAATTGGAAATACAAGGATGGAGTTAAAGGGAAAGGGAGTAAAGGAAAAGTTAAGAAAGACACCAGAATTAACTGGACAGAAAGCAATTTGAGGTAAAGGAGCCATTAGGAGGTAGTGACCATAATAGGAACGGGTTACTGATTGTGGATGATCAGCCATGATCACAGTGAATCACAGCTGGGTCGAAGGGCTGAATGGCCTACTCCTGCATCTATTGTCTGTTGACCCTTTTGATTGAATGTGTTCACCTAAATAGAACATAGGAAATTGGTAGTCATTATATAGATCAGCTGGTTCATGAAATCTATCGCACAATGTGGTGCCTTGATCATCATGGAACAATATCACCTCGCTCCCTGTGCCTCTTGTTCCAGCCTTTGAGGTAAGTAAGGCAGAGAAAATAAAATGGGGAAGGTAATTGAAAAGCATTCCGAGCTATGGAAGTGATATGAGCCGGCTGATCTTTGACATTTGATCTGACTCGTTGCCCAAAGTGGTTTTATTTTGTTCCACAGTAATTGTCTTCATCCCTTGCTAATAGTGCACAGCTGGACTTTGTATATAACTGACTGGTGGTTCAAAAGGTTATTGTTTGCTGTAAATTGCTGGGCAGCGGAAGATTGGACGTGTCAGCTAGGAACTTTAAAGTTTGCAAGTAGTTGCACATTTTAGACCACAGGATTAAAATAATTGGCTGCATTTTGTGCAGACCAATGTTACAGGATTTTCTAAATGTACAAATACTTCTCGAACCTGATTAACTTGATCCATTTTTCTCTTGTATACTTAGCTCAAAGCAGCCATTATGTTAATAAAGTTACTTCAACCTGGTATATTAACATAATATCAGCCCATGACCTAAAAGATAATGAAGATAAAGCTGTATGGGTTGTATATTGATCATTTACATGGGGCTATTAGGGGCAGGATGGGCTGAATGTTCCCAAGATCAATGCCCTGGAACCATCCATACGTATCTTGTGCAACTTGCTCCTGTTTCATTTTCCACAGTCACTGCGTGCCCTCTGACACTGCAGCAAACTGAAACAACTCATGCACCAACTGGGATGTGGAGTGAGCATGACTGCAGGTAACGGCCGAGTCCAACAGCAGGGACATGACTATTGCACACAGTGTCTGTGCAGTAACCAATGTGAATGCACCTAATCTGATGAAATAATGCTGAGCTATTTTTATGACATTCAGTTTGTGCAAAATGCCACCCAGAACCCAAGGTTCAATTCTTCATTCTTCATTGTTGACAGACATATCTGATACTTAAACAGCAGGCTCTAGCAATTATGAGCAGCAGATATATTTGTATAAGCATGTTCGTTAACTGCTCAATGCCATTTTGTATTTACCCGAGGACGCAGGCAGGTTTAGCAAGTGCAGAGTAGCCTGAGTATTTGCGTGAGATATTTGCTCAATCCTCCAGAATGTGTATGAACCAGTTATTATTAAATCTGAGGGCAGTTCAACTGAGACAAAGTCTACTCTCAATGACTAGTTAGTCCTGCAACTTTCTGCCAGAATCCTGATTGGCAAAATCACACCATTTCTTTCCATCATTCACATAATCGCGCCATAGACGTAATGGCACAATTTCTCTCAGTTTGTGGTTCTCTGCTCTTCATTTTGCTTCATCTCTGTGTCCTTGAAGACAACACTTCAGACATCTATGTGGGCAGCAGCAGCAGAAGTTGGCTGTTACTACAGTAGATGTGTGGATCGCTTCATGCTGGCCTCAATCCCAGTGATATCCAAGGCAACGTGGCCTTCAGTTCAGAAGTGATATTTAATCCCTGTTATTAATTCAGCATGGTTGGATGAACAATCATCCATCTGGCAACTAACAAAGTGCCTGAGAATTAGTCGATTTCTCATGATGATCATTCCAATTCATCAGATTTCAAACTCATTTGTATCTGCACAATGGATGCTTTTGTTTCCAGAGATGAGAAGCTGTTACTGTTGTTTTCCTCTGACTCCCCCACTCCACGGGGATTGGAACACAAAGGTGATATCTGCATTCTCACCCTGACATGTGGGATATTCATTATTCATAATTGTTTATTTGGGGCAATGTGGGAAGGAATGGAAGGTTTTTCTAGGTCCGGTTGAAATGTGAAGGTTTCTTTTATGCCTGTAACCATAATTTTAATGGCCAGAGAAGCAATGGCAGGAAGTGGCCACTTAAACAGGCAAAGCGGTCACTATTCTGTGAGATTATAGGCTGATAAATCATCCAGCTCCATATAACTCCAAGTCCAAATATCTGTGGTGAACAAAAATCCAGCAGTCTCTGATCTTGCATCAACTCATCAAGCATCTTGTAGGATGTGTGGTAGATGTTTGATGAGTTGATGCAGATCCTGTTCCTGGCTCCTGCCTCTAAGTTTTATTCTCAGGACCAATCCTTGACTCTCCAACCAGCGTGAAATAGTTTCCTCTCTACTGGTTATTGCCAAGAGCTTGTAAATTCGCTCACATTGTCCATTAATCTTAAATTTCATGGAATACATCTGCAGTTTATGTGCTGGGATGGGGTAGATGGTCTTGATATGGAATGAGGATTTTGTGCTCCTAAAGCACACTGAAGCTGTATGATGGAGGTGACCACAGGTACTGCAGAACAACCCAGCAATTCAAATTGGGATTGCACTGATGGGACTAACCACTGCACCATCCAACCCACAAGGAGCAAAGCTGTCACCAAGTCAACGGCTTGGTCCACCTTGGAAATATCAGAGGTGGGGAAGGAAGGGGGAATCATTGTAATGAAGGTCTCCCAATGCTATGAAGGTCTCCCATTTCTTTAGCCGAGGTCCTTGTGTACAATGAAAGTGGACAGATTGGCACTGGAGAACTCCGTACCATTTTTCCCATTCCTATCCCAGAACGGATGAATCCACTGCCAGAACATGACTCGATCCCCAACAACAATGAACCTGCCCAGCTACGCAACGGCTCAAATGTGAGAGTTTACTGCTATACCTGTGGGGCTATATATATAGATTTCAATTAATGATTGCTGGTTTTTAGGATTTCATCAAACAATTCCATTGAATTGAGGTTGTATGAACAAATTTATAATGGATATGGGATAAATTTGAGGTAATATCCTTTGTTTCAACAACATCTCTGTTTCAGCAGCAACTCTGTTGAAATAGCAGCTGATATATTTTAACGGAAGTTTGTGACCATGATGTGTCTTGGTTCTCTGTTTGTGAACAACAGATGCTTATTAGTGAGTTGCTCCTGAGACAACGTTCTACCCAATCCCGCCCACTTTGGCCATTTCATCATTTCACATTATTTCACATTCTCTTTCCATTATTAGTTGTAAACTTTTATCTTAATTTAATATTTTTACATCTGCTGCTTTACAACGCCAGAGACCCGAGTTCAATCCTGAGCTCGGGTGCTGACCATGTGGAGTGTGCATGTTTTTTGTGAGTGAGTAGGTTTCATAGAACTAGTGTGAACTGGTGATCAATGATCAGCGTGACTCAGTGGGCCAAAGGGCCTGTTTCCGTTCCGTATCTCTAAAACTAAAAAAAACTAAAACATAATGTATCTACCATTTTAAAACCAACAGTATGGACAGAGTCGTTTTCTATTACAGAGGTGAACTGATGAATATCAGACTTGGGGAAAGGCAGCCTTTGCCACGTACAACAATATGTTGACGCTGTTAACTGCTTCTCTGAGATTGTGTTAGTGATATGGAACCAAGTCAGGTAGATGGAGTTGATAAAACACCAATAATCCATTTGGAACACTATTCCTTAATCACACTACTGCTTAATTATGAACTTGAGGAAGATCCCAATTGATTTTTAAAAAATCCCTTAAAAGACAAAAAAATATTCGAGGCTCCACAGTAAATCACTCAGAACTCTTCCCAAATAAAAAGCAATGTTTCTCGAATAGAATTGAAAATCCCACAGAAAACGTGATCTGAATCTACAATAGTGCTGAAGTGGTGATTGTTACCTGAAGCAGAAAACGATATATTCAGCACATTGAAATGTTAATGGTGTGTTAATGGAAAATTATATTTAAATTAGACATAAATAGTACTTGCGGCCAAGTAAAGTTGTGCCTGAAGGGCATAAAATATATTTCTGACTTAATATTATATTTTTGGTTAGAATCCAGCTTGATTATTGAAGCTGAATACGTTGCATGGATTGTGTGCATAGTTGATGGAGAATATAAATTCTGGAGCACATGAGAAATACGCTTTGGATTACATTGCAAATCTGTGATGACCTCAGGGGAATTTATTTTCATTTGAGAATTTTTTAACTGAATAGCTGCTCCTGATTCCTTACATTTTGATAAATGCATCACTTTCTGCGGCATGCAACCTGTGGTCAAGGTGCAATCTTATCGTCAGGTGCACCCATCGCCTCCTCCCCGTGTGTTCACACAACTCACCCATCGCCTCCTCCCCGTGTTCACACAACTCACCCATCGCCTCCTCCCCGTGTTCACACAACTCACCCATCGCCTCCTCCCCAGTGTTCACACAACTCACCCATCGCCTCCTCCCCGTGTTCACACAACTCACCCATCGCCTCCTCCCCAGTGTTCACACAACTCACCCATCGCCTCCTCCCCAGTGTTCACACAACTCACCCATCGCCTCCTCCCCAGTGTTCACACAACTCACCCATCGCCTCCTCCCCAGTGTTCACACAACTCACCCATCGCCTCCTCCCCATGTTCACACAACTCACCCATTGGCTCCTCCCCCAGTGTTCACACAACTCCATTGGCTCAAAAGGGTCACAGTTTTAACATTTACATAATTTATATTTATATTAAATTTTCAATCTTTCCGTGAACTCACCCCCTAAATCTCGTTGACCTCCTTCAAACCTTCCGGGGACAGTTTAGGTTTTTTGGTGCTTCTTCGGTTATTTTGTTCGTTTCCTGACCAACCTTGAGTATAATTATCCCTGCCTCTGGAGTCTGCTAACTTCTTCATCTGTTTAGGTTGACTTAAAATTCTCTTGCTAAACTTCCTTGTGTATAAGATGACCTTTCACATCTACCTAATGGACCAATGTTTCTGTGCTATTCTGTGTGTTCTTTTCTATGGGACCTGCTGTTTCCATTGCAGCATAAAATTGCAACAATAATTACTGTGTCGGCACCAGGGACTGACAGGTACCACCCATTGTCACCCGCTACGGAGGAGCTGCAGGAGATTCTGTATGGACAGGAGCTGTGTGAAAACGTTGGCCAGAGTGTGTCATAGTCCCATTTCCCAGTGCTACCTCCGACACTGGCATTGTGAGCTATGAAGACATGGGTCGGAGAGATGGGGGGTCACCAGCAGGTCATAGGCTGGCAGGAAGAAAAATGAACCTAGTTTTGATGGGGACAGGTCGGGGTGTACACATGCCTACAGTCCCAGAATGCACCCATGATGGTCATGACTGGGGATGAGGAGGAATTTCTTTAGCCAGAGGGTGGTGAATCTATGGAATTCATTGCCACAGACCGTGGATGGTAGGGCTCTGTGGAGGGTTGTAGAGCAGAGTTCAAGGAGTGCAGGTACCTAGTTCCTTGAAAGTGGTGTCGCAGGTCACAACATTTAAGAAACATTTAGACAGGTACATGGATAGGACAGGTTTAGAGGGATATGGGCCAAATACAGGCAGGTGGGATTAGTGTAGCTGGAACATGGTGGTCGATGTGGGCAAGTTGGGCTGATGGGCCTGCTCCATGCTGTATCACTATAATAAAATGTGTTCAATTATAAATGATTTTGATTAGAAATAGATACTAGAAGGTTAGCATGAACTCAGTGGGCTTAAGGCCAGGATTCTGTACTATATCTCTCTATGATTCGAAGACTAAAATTGGCTGCATTGTATTCTTTGTGCAGATACCCTGCCCTTTTTATTCGAGGGTTTGGAAAGTGACAGGCGAGCAGAGAGGGCACAAGTGCTGCATTTTGCAGGGAAGTGTGATACTATTTGATCAGGTCACATTGAGGAGTGTCTCTGGGAGCGGTGGAACAAGTAACACATTATGCAACTTGAAATGGCCAATTGTTGCAAAGACTTAAAAGGACCTTGATTGGAGTCTCATGTGGGATTTCTCATTGTGATTTGATTGTGCAAATTACTGGCTTGAACTGGAATGCCCTGGGTGCCACTCTGCTCCCGCAGAATGTCAATCTGATCATTGCTGCCTTGTAACTTACACTCAGCTGCCGTGGATGAAATGATGATGATTCAACATCAATGATTAGAAGCCATGCAAAGGGCTGAGGAGAGGGGAAAGTGATGATGCCTTCGGAAAGGGAGATGACCTGCACAAGGTTCATTGTGTGTAGAAGCTAATGTTTTAATGAGGTGCCACTCACAAGAAAGTACAGATTCTATTGCAAGACCTTTCAAAATGTAGCAGGGGGATTGTGCATTGGAGGTCATTGCTGAATGAGGAGAGGCTGTGGAGGAGATGTGGAAGGTAATGTCGCGTTGCACTCAGGTTGTGCTTTGTCTTGTTTAGTAGGACCCTTACTCTGGAGTTTGTCTGTCCACAATGGAAATGCCCCTCTGATGGAGTCAGTAGCCTCCCTCCACTCTGCTGACAAGCAGCAGCTTCTCTGCAGGAAAAGGTCCTTGTTGCCTCATGACCAGATAGATTCCCCATGGACGACCATCTATAGATAGTTGCTAAAGTACCAAGAGCAGCTGGGAGTCCCTGACTTGGGCAAGATATCCCCAGATTGCAGCACCGTGTATGGTGAATGAATGAATACGTTTATTGGCCAAGTATTCACATACAAGGAATTAGCCTTGGTGCTCTGCCCGCGTGACAACATGGCATACAGTGACAGGTAGGAATGACACATAAAACATTAAACATTAATAATAAAACATTATCGATCAAACATGTGAATTAAATAAAATACCAGACCAAAAGGAAGCTACAGATTTTTGGTTATTAAGTAGCTACTACTCATGGAAAAAAATCTGTTTTTATGTCTGGCTGTGGCAGCTTTGACGGTTGCCTTCCAGAGGGAAGTGATTCAAAGAGTTTGTGGCCAGGGTGAGAGGGGTCAGAGATGATCTTGCCCGCTCGCTTCCTGGCCCTTGCAGTGTACAGTTCATCAATGGAGGGAAGGTTGCAGCCAATAATCTTCTCAGCTGATCGGACGATTCGCTGCAGCCTCCAGATATCGTGCTTGGTGGCTGAGCCAAACCAGACCATGATAGAGTAGGTGAGAACAGACTCTACAATGGCCGTGTAGAATTGGACCATCATTGCCTGTGGCAGATTGTTCTTCCTCAGCTGCCGCAGGAAGTATATCCTCTGTTGTGCCTTTTTGACTGTGGAGTCGATGGTAGCCCCCCACTTAAGGTCCTTGGAGATGATAGTTCCCAGGAACTTAAAATACTCCACAGATGTGACTGTGGTGTTCTTGATGGTGAGTGGGGTGAGTGGAGGGGGAGCTCTCCTAAAGTCTACAATCAATTCCACTGTCTTAAGAGCATTGAGCTCCAGGTTGTTGCGATGGCACCAGGACGCCAGCTGTGTCACTTCCTGTCTGTAGGCAGACTCCTCCCCATCCTGGATCAGTCCAATCAGGGTTGTGTCGTCCGCAAACTTGAGAAGCTTGACAGAGGAGTCAGTGGAGATGCAGTCGTTGGTGTAGAGGAGAGGGGAGAGTACGCAGCCTTGTGGTGCTCCTATGTTGAGCGTTTGCGGGTCCGAGATGTGCTTTCCCAGCCTCACATGCTGCTTCCTGTCTGTCAAGAAGCTGGTGATCCACCAACAGAGGGGTTCAGGCACAGTCAACTTGGAGAGGTTAGAGTGTAGTAGCTCTGGCACAATGGTGTTGAATGCAGAGCTAAAATCAACAAACAAAATCCTTGCATAGGTCCCCTGGCGGTCTAGGTGCTGGAGGATGAAGTGCATGCCCAGATTGACTGCATCATCCACAGATCTATTGGCCCGATATGCAAACTGCAGAGGGTCCAGCAGGGGGTTTGTGATATTTTTCAGCTTGGCCAGCACAAGCCTTTCAAGTGTCTTCATGACTACAGAGGTCAGTGCGACAGGCCTGTAGTCATTATGACCAGTAATCCTTGCCTTTTTAGGTGCTCTTAACTCTGTGCATGTTCATTGATGGAATCTGTAAACTCTTTGTGAATCTGTGGTGCAAAGACACAACAGGAAACTGGTTACTGCCCCAGTAACTATCGACTCCACAGTCAACACCATGGATAAACTACTGCACTGCCCTAGGCGAGGAGCTGTTCTTGATCTCAATGCTCATCCGTAGAGTATCATCACCAAGCTGTTGCCCAAGTGAATCACAAACCCTTTCATTTGAGATAAACAGAACATAGATTACAGATCTATGCAGCATAGATTGTAGGTAGATTAAACTGCAGATTATGTATCAATTGCTTATATGTTTAATTTCAAATCAGTGCAACAAATGCAGAATGAATGACCCAGCAGAGCGTGGTAATAGTGATGTTGCCTTTCTTCTGTGGGCTCATCATCAGAAAGAACATTTTAATTATGACTCATTGATTTCTTATCAACATTTTCTTGCCAGACATAAAGCTTCAGGCTGTTCCACTTCTCTGATACTGGAACTAAATTATCAATAGATCCATATGCATTTTATTTACAAGCAAGGACGGAAATGCACCAGAGAGGATAAGGAATTGATCAAATTCTGATCGTGCAGTTTAAAGCACGCTTACTAGAGGGCACTGCTTTGAACCTCCTCGCACACAGAGATCTGCTTTCTAAATTAAAATTGCATTGTTTAATATTTAGTTTTGATTTACCTCTAGCTCGAGGCCTTATTTACTGGTAGTATTGTTCTGTCTTTAATAATCACCTTTCAGTGGAAAAGAGAGCAATATCTTTGCAATGCATTGGCCAATAATTTACCTCCTGAGCTCAATTAGTCTTGCAGGTGGCAATTGTGTTTGTGTTCTGGACAGGTCTACTTTGTACAAATTCATTTACATTTTAGTCAATATATAATCTCCCATGAAGCAGCCAGAATTTTAAAATAGCAAAGGATTGTGTATTAAAAGATATCTCTTGATTTATTTAAACTTCTAACCTGCAATTGTGTTAATGTAGATTTAACCTGTCACCATTTTTCAGTAATTAAGAATACTGAATTATACAGAAACACTTCCACTTGTGAAGTTGCAGTCAGTTCCTCAGTAATTAATAATGAAAATGCTTTTCTAATGGACCCATAGATGGGCTTGTGTCTTTTCTTCTTAAAAATACTCAATAGAGCTCAATTAGTGAACATAGTCAGTGTTCATTATATTAGTGTGCAAGCTTCTGTTTAAACTGGGATGAAAGGTCACACTTACTTCCTTTCCACTGAACAACATTTTTTTTACCTTTACAATTCTTTTATCCTTTGTGCTCGTTTGACCACTTAAGCCCAATTGTGCCAGATTGTGTTACAATCGTGTTTTAACCCCTTCCAACAATTTCTTTCAATGCTTTTTTGGTTTGTTCTCTCATCCTTTGGTTTGGAAGTTATTGATGATATATGAAGCTGTTCTACAGAACTTTATGTACAATTTACATTACTTCACCGTAGTACATATTTGCATTGTACACGGATGCTAAATTCATGGTTATGTTGAAGGTGACCTCCCTGATTTTCTGCCCATAGTATACTTGGCAAATAACTTCATTGAGGCAAATCCAAAAGAGCACATGAAGTCCTTGTTATTTGACTGGGAGACATTCTGCCAGACTGATCGACATAATCCTCTTTTAGAAGGGACAGGTTTGTGTCCAATCAGATTTAAACTTGTTATTTCAAAACTGCTTTAAATTTGAATACAAATAGGGGGGAAGTAAGAACATCATTTCAATCCACTCAGGAACAGCAAGTTTGAAGACTTCACCCAAAACCATAATACTGAATGATTTTGTATTTGACCATTGTGTGATTGAAATTAATTATTTAAACGTATGTATGGCTTGTGCTTGTGTCTAATATTCGTTGCAAAGCATTCACGTATTCAATTTCTTATCCTCAACTTTAGTGCAGTCAGCAGTGGGGGAGAATGGAAAGAATCAGTCACTACCAGCTCCTATTGGTAGCTTGCTATTTTCATTCCCACATTTTGAACCATTTTTCAGCTGTGTTCTTCGTGTATCAAGTGGGAATAATGGTGTTCTCATCTTCCCCTAAAATTGCCATCAGAAACAGTGGCCGTTAACCTGCCAACACATATGTTTTTTGAGAAGACACAGGAGCACCTAGAACTCGTGCAGGCAAAGGAAGCTGAACTCCACCAATAGCTCTGGAGGTCAGGATTGAACCTGGATCTCTGGCGTTTTGAGCCAATGGCTCCAGCCACTCTCATACAGAATACAATTACTATTGGATGAAACTAACCTAACGATGGGAGGACACGAGCATCACTCAGAACACATAACACTCATTAACATGTCTGGCCATCTCCCTGCTTCCTCCAATTGTCTCCACGTGTGACATTGACCTAGACAACCCCTAGACATGGACTCATCTTGCTGACAGAGACTCTTTGATTAAATATAGCGAATAGCTGATATTGATTATGGGAAATCTGCTAATGTACAGTGCATTCAGAACGTATTCAGACCCCTTCACTTTTTCCTAAAATGGATTAAACATTTTTTTTATCATCAATCTACACACAATACCCCATAATAAAAAAGTGAAAACAGGTGTTTAGAAATTTTTGCAAAGAAATTAAAAATAAATAACTGAAACATCATATTTACATAAGTATTCAGACCCTTTGCTATGACACTCAAAATTTAGCTTATGTTCATCCTGTTTCCATTGATTATCCTTGAGATAACTTGTTTGGAATCCACCAGTGGCAAATTAAATTGATTGGACATGTGTTGGACATGTGTTGGAAATTAAGTTTATTGTCATGTGTACTGAAGTACAGTGAAAAGCTTATTGTTGCATGCTATCCAGTCAGCAGGAAGACGAGACATGATTACAATTGTGTCATTCACAGTGTACAGGTACAGGGTAAAGGGAATAATGTTTAGTGCAAGAAAAAGTCCAGTAAATCCTGATTAAAGATAGTCTGAAGATCTCCAATGAGATACAAAGTAGCTGAGGACTGCTCTCTAGTTATGGTAGGATGGTTCAGTTGCCTGATAACATTTGGGGAGAAACTGTCCCTGGATCTGGAGGTGTGTGTTTTCACACTTCTGTTTCTCTTGCCTGATGGGAGAGGGGAGAAGACTGAGTGACCAGAGTGAGACCCGTCCTTGATTATGTTGCTGGCCTTGCTGAGGCAGCGTGAGGGGACCAAGATGGTGCCAATTTTCTGTTCAGTTGGGGGAACAAATTCAATTGAAAATTTCAAAACTGGGGATGGGCAGGTTATGTTTTGTGACCAGCTCAGTTCATACTGATCATACTGTAGTGTACCTCCCTCCACCTCTTAAAACAGCCTCCTGTACATTAAAGAGAATAAATGCAGAATAGATGACTACGTTGCAAGAGATCCCTGCTTAATCCACATCTTTTTGTTAAGGCATAGATAGATAGATTCTTGATTAGTACGGGTGTCAGATGGTATGGGGAGAAGGCAGGAGAATGGGGTTAGGAAGGAGAGGTAGATCAGTCAAGATTGAATGGTAGAGTAGACTTGATGGGCTGAATGGCCTAATTCTACTCCTATCCCTTATGACTTTATGATCTTGGCCCACCCTAGGGATGAGGGATGATGTGTTTACAGTGCTTTCCTGCAAGCCTGCAGACTCTGCCTGAGGAGAGGCGGGTGGAGAATGGAGTGGGAGAGGTGGTTGCATGGGAAGACTCCTTCTATTGTTTATGACTGGTCCTCATATGTTCCAGACAGACCTGGTGTTCCGAAACTTCCTGGTTGCTTCTCTGTCAGTCTCAGTAGCCTGGGAACAGGGCTTTCCGTAAGGAGAGAATATAACTTTAAAAAAAAAATCAGATTCCCTCTTTGCAGAAACTGCCTGACCTGCTGCGTATTTCCTGTTCATATTTCAATGTTACAGCATTAGTTTTGTGTTTCGAGTTGTAGGCAGTGAATGTAATGAGGAAACAGACCAGCAGTGATCTACCTGAACAGAAGACTCACTCCCAGGAATGAGGAATTGCTTCCTGCTCCTTATGTCAGTAGGTCTTGAGAACATCAGCCATTTTGTTGCCGTGACCAGATACAATGGCATTCTGATTGTTGATATGATAGTATAATGATTGAAGAATCATTCAGCAGTAATTTTTTTAAATTCATGTGGATCTGGCCAGCATTTAAATGCCGCTCCAGAACGGCTATGAGGTCTATGACACTATAACAGTGGTGTGACAGCTGCAGCTGAGTGACTTGTGAGACCATCGAAGAGTGAACCACAGGGGATGTGTCTGTGGCCACACACACACTGGACACAATGGCAGCTTTCCTCCCGTGAATAATCTGGAATATTCACATCATCGTTACTATGAGAGGCATTGCTGATTTCCCAACTTCCAGATAGCTTGCTTTAAACTGTACAGCTGCACTGATGACATTTAAACTCAATTTTCCAAAATGTTGTCCAGGTCCTGGATCTCCAATGTAGCGAGTGCACAGCCACCCCACTCTGTTTGGGAATCTAATCGAAACCTATCACAGTGTTCATAGTGATACTGTTTATATTAGATTGTGTCATTTATTTTCCTGTCTGCACCAGTAAACAAGAAGGCAGTAACTGAAGGAGATAGCTGTGATAATGGCAGTATGCTTTAAACCTTGAAATGTAGAGTTCTGGTATTGGGGAAGGAAGGGTGAAATCAAAGAAAGATTTGATCACAAGAGTTTTCTGATGAACTCAGCTGTGACCAAAGTCTAGGCATGTTGCAACAACAAGCCAACATCTGCTTTCTGCTGTCATTCATTCAATTCTGCTTAATGGTGCCTTGCTCTGAACAGAGTTCTGCCTCGTGTTACCACAGCTTGTTGGTAGGAAGATGCTTCAATTAACTTATGCAAATGAATGTCCAGGCTGTGCATTAGGGATCAGCTGCTGCTTCTTGGTGGACCACCCCCTCCCGCACATACGAAGCAGCAATGTGCCTCGCATCCAGCAAGCACTAAACAGCAACATTCATGCAGATTCATGGTTATTTATTGTAGAAATTACATCTTAATATGGAGATGATCAGATCTAATATTTAAACAGGGAATAAAGGGTTTGGGACAGGCTCTTTTATTATCACTGAAGTTATTATCTCTGCCCCAGATTCTTTCTCGTTTCTGACCTTGGATACGTTCGCATGTCAGAGGTTGTAGACTTCAATCCAGCTCCCAGATTTCACCACAAATAATCAGGTTAAGTATTAATGAAAGGGCACGAGATGTAATGCCATTCGTGGCTTCAGAGCTTATTAAGTAGTTTTTTTGGTTCAGTCATCGTTGTGATATTGGAAAGACAGCTCAATAAGACATGAAGACAAACATTTGCCCGTATCTGTTTTTGGACAAATCACAACATCATTGCCCTCTCCATTGCTATCTTAGAAGGCTCTTAAATAATTGCAATTAGTGCTGATCTGAACTCACTTGAACTTGAACTTGATTGTGGAATTACTTTGTTAGTTACCTACTGCATGTCACACTGTTTCAGGCATGGTGGGCATTACTGGAGTCTGTCAATTGCATTTCTTGTTATTCTGTCCATCTATTTACATCTACTTACTTTCCAAGACCAGCGTTGATTATCTGTCTGCCCTCTTATTGTCTCTCTCTGCCCTCTAAACTGCAATGATCCACATTTTGTGAACCTCTTCTCTCTTTCTAGAAAAGGTGCACCCGCAATGCTGCAGTCTGGGGAATATAAGAAGCAACATTAGGCCATTCGGCCCTCTGCATCTGCTCTACTGTTCATGATGATGGGTAATCTTTCCCCTCATTACCGTATTCCTGAACAGGCCTCATACCGTTTAACATTCAAAGATCTATCAACGTCTGTCTTGAATTTCTTCTGTAATTCTCAAAGGGCCGAATGGCCTCCTCCTGCACCTATTTTCTATGTTTCTATGTGTCTAATTGAGCCTCTACATTCCTCTTGGATGAAACATTCCAAAGATTCACTACCCTCTGGGTGAAGAGATGCCTTCTTATCACAATCCCAAATTCCTGCCCAATTATTTGGAGGCTGTGATCTCTAGTTCTCGACACCACAACCCAGGGAACAACAGTTTTACTTCCATCCTGTCAAATAAAGCATAAATGCTGGCATAAACCAGCTGGGCCGAATGGCCTGATAATACTCTCCATATTCTGTGGCAATGTAACGTTACCTAACTAGGTCTGAACATTAGCGAATCAGCAGAAGAAAACGGGGTTAATAAAAACAGATAGACATCAGCCTAACTATTGTGTCAACATACCTGGCATTACCCTAGTATGTTGAATTAAATAATTCAATGTGTGTATTAGCACAGATAGACAAGACAAAAATGCACATAAAAAGATGATCACTCTGGAATAAGTAAGTCAAATAAATGGACCTAAACTGCCTTCAATTGATGCAAATTCACAATGAGGAGCTCTAAAGCTCTTGTCTGTAATATCTTTATTTAAAAGTAAAATGATGCTTTGTCTCCTGAAACCCAGTCTTAACTACATTTCAGCTTGCCTTTGATGATGCTCTTCACAAACGGTGCACCTGGTTAGGATGCTCCACTTTGTAATACAGAATGAGCATGCACAAATGAACGACGGCTCTTTTGAAGGTTTCTCTTTCTCTCTGTCAGGGCTTTCATGGACAGGAAGACGTGGACAGTCTAAAGTATAATTAATGTTTCCCTGCCCTCATCCCTTGCTCTCTATCCCCTTTATTTGCAGGATATTGTTATCATGTTTACCGGGCTGTTGTTCTGGGCCTCATTGTCTGGTTAAAGGGGAAAGAAAATCAAACAATTGCAAATCAGAATCATAAACGACATAATTTTGATTTGTTTTGTTTACTTCAGGCATGAGGGAATAAAACTGCATGAAATAAATGCAGCATTGAGGCTTAGAGTAGGGAAGGGTATTTATAATAAACAAAGGGGTTAGATGGATTAAATAAAGATAATAATTATCATTAATTATTAAAGGCACGTTTAAAATGATTGACAAAAAGCAAGAAGAACAGCAATATGATACGATACAATATGATAAACTTTATTCATCCCCAGATGTAAATTGGTCTGCATGAGGTTAAGGTGAGGTTAGCATTAGACTTTGAATTAAGACTCCAAAAGAGATTTAGTTAAATAACATACGGAAAAAGAAAACCACAGAGTAATGGGCAGGGAACAGTGGGATGCTCATTTCAAAAACAGCTACATCTGTTCAATGGCTACAGGAGAAGTGGTTTCATTACTGGACAAGCGGGGTCAAGGAAAGAGTATTCACGTCGATCGCGGCCCTGTTTCCACCAATCTTTCCACCACCACGCACAAGAAGCACAAGAATCGCAAGACACCATTGTATGCAGATGTCATGCAGAGAAGTGTGTACAGCTCTGGCTGAACAATTTCTAATCTTGTGATGTGGACTCGATAAGAAGAAGAATTACCAGCAGCTTGGTTCCAGACCACTGATCTAGAAAAATGAGTTTGGATCCCGTTGTGGCAGTTGCAGAGTTTAATTTAAACAATAAAATTAATCTGGAATTTAAAAAAGCAAATTCTTAATAATCATAACCATGAAATTACTAATTTGTGATTAAAAAACCTATTTAGAATCTGGCAGGGAAGACAAATCTTCTACCGTGACCTAGTCTGTTTGATGCTGGGCCCAAAGACATGGTTGACTTGTAATTGTCCCTTTGGGTCAGGAACCAATAGGGATGAATAATAAACAGCTAGTTTCAAGTAATTCCACAATCCGTGAATAAACCAGTTCCACGATGTTTTAAATCAGGGACAGAATGGGAAGATAAGCCTTCATCTGACACACCTTTTATCCACTGTGATATTTAGCTTTGAATTTGGAGATATAGCATAGAAACAGGCCCTTCGGCCCATTGTCAACACTGACCACTGATCACCCATTCACACTAGTTCTATGTTATCCCACTTTCTCACTGATACCCTACACACTAGGGGTAATCTACAGAACCCACATGTCTTTGGAACCAAAGAGAGGGAGGGAGGGAGATAGAGGAAGAGAAACAAGATGTAGGAGACAAGGAGGGGGGACAACTGAAGGAGGCAGCCGTCCAAGGTGCGGAGAGGCAAGGAGAAGGTTTGGGCCAGATTGCATGGTGTAGACATATACCTGTACTTGGGTTTATGCAGTGAAGCCTGTTGGGTCTCTGTAGTAATGGACCAGGGCATGGACTCTGTCTACATGCAGTAGCTGGTGTGTTATTGTCATGCTAGGCTCATGCTAGGCTCCTTGGGCAAGACACTTCACCTACCTTTGCCTGGGACTAGAGACGGAAATTAGCTACTGATTGGCTACAATCTCGCATATTTACATGCAAATGTTCATTAATATGCACTGTCCCTATAAACAAAACATTATTATTATTATTATTATTATTATTATAGGGTTCAGGGACTGGTGGCTTCACTCTTCAGCACTGGAGTGCAAGCAGTTGTGCACAAATCCACAATCTCAAGCCAAGAAGAAGAATGTTGTAATGGGGGGCATTTTGTTATGTTGTTGTCCTGAAGGTGTATGTACTGTTGGAAGTGTGTGTGCATATGTATGTGCTTGTGTGCATGTGCATGTGCTTGTACGTGTATGTGTACATGTGTGCATGTGTGCGTGTGCATGTGTGTGTGTGAGTGTGTGTGGCACTGAGAGGTTAGAGGCTGTGTGACTACATGTGACTATCTTTAGCAATTGGTAAACAAGGGGCTGTTCAGTTAAAGATGATACTGCAGTTCACAGTCTTGTTCTAAAGTATTTTTACTTTGAAGTGTGGTCACTGTGGTGAAAGTGGGGGTACAATACTGATGTTTGCACAAACTACTATACACAGCAGAATGAAATGGCCACCAGAAGTTGTCCTGCTTCTATTTATTGTGTATTATTATCTTTCATATTTGCCCGGGAAGACAAATAAGATTTAGATTTAACATTGAAAAACAAGTACAATATTACAGAACCCAAAGTACTGGAGTAACTCAGCAGGTCGGACAGCATCTCTGGAAGACATGGATGGGCAACGTATTGCGTCAAGACCCTTCTTCAGGCTGTGGGTCAGTCCACAAATGGTATCTGACTTTGAGTTACTCCAGCAATTTTATTCTACGCAAGATTCCAGCATCTGCAGTTCCTTATGTCTCTACATTAGCACAATCATGTTTCACTTTGCAATGGAACAGCCCAGGATTTTGCTTTGAAAGTTGCTGGAGTAGAGCTTGATCTCACAGCCAACGTTGTACACAGGAGCTTTTTACCAATACAACTGCAGCTCACGATGCAGGCAGAACATCCACATTGAGTAGACCTTGAAAAATGTGGTCTCATCCATTCAGGCAACACATGGAATCAATATGCTTTTAATTATAAACTCTCTGAACCATTTTCTCCTTATTAAATATCTCAGTGATCACTGGTGTATGTCTTTTTATAGTCTACTGCATGCAGGATTGTATAAACTGGCCATTCATTCATGCTTGGCAATGCACAGATTGTGTGGTCATTAATTAACTCTGCAAATATTGTCATTGTAAATAGAGAGTTGGAGTATACAGTGTTCATCATTGCAGTAGTCGGGCACATTCACTCATAACCCATCAACATCAATTGTTTTAATTACCCATTTAATTGAATAACAAGATAAGTATCTGTTTCTCCACTAACTCACCAAGTATCTGTTGCTCCAACTGGCCACTGGTTTCATGTGCAAACAATGTCATAAGTTAACATCAGCAACAAAACATTGCTGGAGACATTCATTCAGCAGACGATGAAGTTTCTCTGTCCTTACTCCATCACCTGCAGCTTTTTCTGTTTTCATTTCTACATTGTGGGATGCGCAGCTTTATTTTGCTTTTCAGGAACTCTTCCGAACCTGTAAATTTGGAGTATTCATGGGATACAAGGATTCCTCTAACCCTGTGGTTAGAATGGGAAGATGCTTATGTTGATTCTGGGGCAGATAATGGTATTATCTGTTCTTTCAAAGTCACACAGCACAGAAATAAGCCCTTCAGCCTAACATCCCTGCCTGCCCTATCTAAGCTATTGCAAATTGCTTGCGTTTTGCCCATATCCCTCTAACGTTTCCTATCCATGCCAATGTACCTTTTAAATGTTGTTATTGTTCCCTGCCTCAACTAACTCCATATACCCATCACCCTCTGTATGGAGAAAGTTGCCCATCATGTTCCTACTATGACTTTCCTCTGGCACCTTAAATGGCCACGTTCTTGATCCCCCTTCCATGGGGAAAAGACTGTGCATTTACCCTGTCTGTGATTTAACATATCTCCATATGGTGAAGTTCTGTTGCATCATTTCAGTTGCAATCTTGCTGCAGAAATTTACTGCATAACACTGACCCTAACTTAATGTGACGCATGGATAGCTGAAACCCATCTTAGCACGAGAAATGGCTCAATGCATTGATAAGCAATAAGACTTAAAAAGAAAATTCTTCTGACTTGCTGTTCACAGCTGAGCAAGGTGGGTGAAGATTCCTCAGTTGAAGAGCTTCATTGACTAGGCTGATGGTGGACAGGATACATGGGGAGGCAAGAATGGAAGAGTAGAAAAGGATGATCATGTTATCATAAGGTCATAAGGAGTAGAATTAGCCCATTATGCCCATCAAGTCTACTCTGCCATTCAATCATGGCTGATCTATCTCTCCCTCCAAACTGCATTCTCCTGCCTTCTCCCCATAACCTCT